>NW_004444031.1:9619203-9623948 GCF_000243295.1 Trichechus manatus latirostris | reverse complement strand
GTTACTGTTACATGAGAAACTATCTGTTCTGTAAGCCTTCACCTGAAGTACAATAAAATATTAAAAAAAAAAAAAAAAATCGACAAACCATCAGCCAAACTGAAAAAAGAAAAATAAGGGAGGGAGCAAATAACCCACATAAGAAATGAGGCAGGGGACAATACAGTAGACTCAGCTGAAACAAAAAAGATCATAACAGAATACAATGAAAAATTGTACTCCAACAAATTTGAGAACTCAGAGGAAATGGACAAATTTCTAGAAACACGCTACCCCCCCAAACTAACACAAACTGAGTTAAGAAATCTGTACAGACCCATAACAAGAGAAGCGATTGAAAAGGTAATAAAAAGACTCCCAGTAACAAAAGCCATGGCCCAGATGGCTTAACTGGAGAATTCTACCAAATATTCAGAGAAGAGCTTGCACCAGTACTGCTCAAACTATGTCAGAGCATAGAAAAGGAAGAAATACTCTCAAGTTCATTCTATGAAGCCAGTATTACCTTAGTAGCAAAACCAGGCAAAGATACTATAAAAAAAGAAACTTACATATCAATATCTCTCATGAATATAGATACAAAACTTCTCAACAAAATTCTAGCCAATAGAATTCAGCACCATATCAAAAAAAAAAAAAAAAAATACACCGCAACAAAGTGGGATTAATACCAGGGATGCAAGGATGGTTCGACACTAGAAAATCTATCAACACAATCCACCACATAAATAGAACAAAAGAAAAGAATCTCATGATCTTCTCAATCAATGCAGAAAAGGCATTTGACAAACTCCAACACCCATTCCTGATAAAAAAACTCTCAATAAAACAGAAATAGAGGGGAAATTCTTCAACATAATAAAGTGCATCTATACAAAACCAATAGCAAATATCATTCTCAATGGAGAGTCTGAAAGCATTACCCCTGAGAACAGAAACAAGACAAGGATATATTTAACATTGTGCTGGAAGTGCTAGATAGAGCAATCAGTCAAGAAAAAGAAATAAAACGCATCTAAATTGAAAAAGATGAAGTAAAACTATCCCTATTTGCAAAAGATATGGTCCTATACCTACAGAACCCCAAAGATTCTACCAGAAAACTACTGGAACTAATAGAAAGATTCAGCAGAGTGACAGGATACAAGATCAACATAAAAAATCAATTGGATTCTGATACACCAACAAAAAGATTTTCAAAAAGGAAATCAGGAAGACAATACCATTTATATTAGCCCTAAAAAGATCAAATACTTAGGAATAAATCTAACCAAGGACATAAAAGACCTATACAAAGAAAACTACAAAACACTACTGCAAGAAAACAAAAGAGACCTACGTAAATGGAAAAACATACTATGCTCATGGACAGGAAGACTCAGCATTGTGAAAATGTCAATTCTACCCAAAGTAATCTACACATAAAATGCAATCCTGATCCAAATACAAACAGCATTCTTTAATGTGATGGCAAAACTAATCATCAACTTTATATGGAAGGGAAAGAGGCTCTGGATAAGTAAAGCATTATTGAAGAAAGAGAGTAAAGTAGAAAGAAGGACTCGCATACTTGACTTCAGAACCTAATATACAGCTACAGTAGTCAAAACAGCCTGGTACTGGTACAATGACAGATACATATACCAATGAAACAGAATCAAGAACCTAAACATAAATTCATCCACCTGTGCTCAGCTGATCTTTGACAAAGGACCACAGTATATTAAATGGGGAAAAGACAGTCTTTTTAATAAATGGTGCTGGCAACACTGGATATCCATCTGTAAAGAAAAAATGAAATAGGACTCATACCTCACATCATATGCAAAAACTAACTCAAAATGGATCAAAGTCTTAAATATAAAACCTAAAATGATAAAGATCATGGAAGAAAAAATAGGGACAAAGCTAGGGTCCCTAATAATGGCATAAATACAATACATACCATAATTAATAATGCATAAACACCAGAAGATAAACTAGATATCTGGGAGCTCCTAATAATCAAACACTTATGCTCATCAAAAGACTTCACCAAAAGAATAAAAAGAGAACCTATAGACTGGGAGTGATGGTTAAGATAGTGTGTCAGCTTGGCTGGGCCATGATTCGCAGTGTTTATATTTGATCACCCCCATCATAGGATCTGCTGTGAGTAGCCAGTCAGTTGAAGGGGAGTTTCCTTGGGCGTGTAGCATGCATCTGAATATAAGTGGACATTCTGGCTTTTGCCCTCTCTGGATCCTGTAGCTGCCTCCTGTTCATCTGACTTCCAGTTCTTGGGACTTCCAGTTCTTGGGATCAGCTTACCTGCTGATCTTGGGATTCATCGATCTGCACAACCTGTGAGCAAGAGTCCTGCTCTCTGACTGCTTATCTTGGGTTTGCCAGCCCCTGCAGCTATGTGAATCAGGAGAAGCCTCTATCCTGATCCACGGACTTAGAACATTCCAGCCTCTACAATAGCATGAGCTGTTTCCTTGATATAAATCTCTCTCTCTCTCTTTATATATGTACATACATATATATATGTACATATATATACATACACTTTACTGGCTTTGGTTCTCTAGAGATCCCAGCTTAAGACACCGGGAAAAAAAAATTTGGCTACAATGTATCTGAGAAGGGTCAAATCTCTAAAATCTATAGAGTATTTCAACACCTCAACAAAAAAGATAAATAATCCAGTTAAATAAAGATGGAAGGCAATACACAGAGTTACATACAAAAAGAATTGGTCATCTATTTCAGGAGGTAGCATATGATCAAGAACTGATGGGAATGAAGAAGTCCAAGCTGCACTGAAGGCATTGGTGAGGAACAAGGCAAATCAATGGAATACCAGTTAAGATGTTTCAACAAACGGACGCAGAGCTGCAAGTGCTCACTCACCTATGCCAAGAAATTTAAAAGACAGCTACCTGGCCAACTGACTGCAACAGATCCATTTTTGTGCCCATTCCAAAGAAAGGTGATCCAACACAATGTGGAAATTATCAAATGATATCATTAATATCACAGGAAATTAAAATTTTGCTGAAGGTAATCCAAAGCGGTTTCAGCAGTACATCAAGATGGAACTGCCAGAAATTCAAGCTGGATTCAGAAGAGGATGTGGAACAAGTGATATCATTGCTGACGTCAGATGGATTTTGGCTGAAAATAGAGATTACCAGAAACAGGTTTACCAATGTTTTATTGACTACGCAAAGCATTCTACTGTGTGGATCACAAATTATAGATAACAATGCAAAGAATGGGAATTCTAGAAGAATTAATTGTGCTCATGAGGAACCTGTATGTAAACCAAGAGGCAGTCATGTGAACAAAACTGCACCGTTTAATTTCAGGAAAGTTGTGCAACAGGTTGTATCATTTCACCATATTTATTCAAACTATGTACTGAGCGAATAATCTGAGAAGCTGAATTATACGAAGAAGAATGCAGCATCAGGACTGGAGAAGACTCATTAACAACCTGCATTATGCAGTTGACACAACCTTGCTTGCTGAAAGTGAAGAGGACTTGAAGCACTTACTGGTAAAGATCAAAGACCACAGCCTTCAGTATGGATTACACCTTCACATAAAGCAAAGAAAAATCCTTACAATTGGACCAATGAGCAACATCATGATAAACGGAGAAAATATTGACATTGTTGAGGATTTCATTTTACTTGGATCCACAATCAATGCCCATTAAAGCAGCAATCAAGAAATCAAATGATGCATTCTATTGGGCAAATCTGAAGCAAAAGACCTCTTTAAAGTGTTAAACAGCAAAGATGTCACTGTAAGGACTAAGGTGTGCCTGACCCCAGCAAGCCACGGTATTTTCAATTGCCTCATATGTATGTGAAAAAGAGACAATGAATAGGAAAGGAAGGCCAGTGAAGAATCGATGCCTTCGAATTGTGGTGTTGGGAAAGAATATTGAATATATGGTGGAATATATCTTGGAAGAAGTACAGCCAGAATACTCCTTAGAATCAAAGATGGTGAGACTTCGTCTCAAGTACTTGTTTTCAGGAGGAGCCAGTCCTTGGAGAAAGACATCATGCTTGGTAAAGGAGAGAGTCGGAGAAAAAGACGTAGTCCCTCAATGAGATGGACTGACACAGGGCTGCAACTTAATTGCCTCAAACATAGTAACAATTGTGAGGATGGCTCAGGACCGGGCAGTGTTTCATTCTGTTGTACATATGGTCGCTGTGAGTCACAGTTGTCTGGATGGCACCTAACTACAACAATACATATACTTACATATAAACCTATATACATAGGCACACTAATATATGCAATTACAATCCAACAGTACATAGTTCATTCTAGTATATTTTCCGTTTTCGTATTTGTTAATTCCTTTCTCCAATTGTGAAAAACCTGGCTTCTACAATCATATTTACTTACTTTGTCAATAAGTCTTTCATGGGTTTAGTTATTGTCTTAGTCATCTAGTGCCACCATAACAGAAATACCACAAGTGGATGGTTTTAATGAAGAGAAATTTATTTCCTCACAGTCAAAGTGGGCTAAAAGTCCAAATTCAGGGCATCAGCTCCAGGGGAAGCCTTTTTCTCTCTGTCGGCCTTCTTCTCTTCGGTGTTCCCCTAGACTAGGAGCTTCTCGGCGCAGGGACCCCAGTCGAAAGGATGCGCTCTGCTCCTGGCACTGCTTTCTTGATGGTATGAGGTCCCCTTGTCTCACTGCTCACTTCTGCTTTTATATCTCAAGAGATTGCC
>NW_004444031.1:9614606-9619103 GCF_000243295.1 Trichechus manatus latirostris | reverse complement strand
TTACAACATACAGGAAAATCACACGGTACCAGGAATCATGGCCTAGCCAAACTAATACACACATTTTTTGGGGGACATAATTCAAACCACAACAGTTATATTGTAAATAGTACTTTTTTTTTCCAATTCCCAGTTATCCATTGCTAGTATACAGAAACACAACTGATTTTTTTCATATTGACCTTGTATTTTCCTCAGTTATTTTTAGTAGTGAATCAGGTGAGATTAACGGAAGTAAAGGGAAAGACTTCATAACGATAAGTGTAACAAAATGGTGAGAAGAGGCTGTTTTTTTTTGTTAAGTCATTGTTTGAATATAAGAGGTTAAGGGTGATTATTTCTAGTTAGTTTGCAATAGAAGGGTGTTAGGAATTGGTGAGAGGCTTGAAGCTTTATTTCAGTTGGTGGAAAATGGAAGTGATATGAAAAAGTAAGGTGAGGGAATACATATTTTCTGTTTTAGTGTTTTCTGTGGGAGGAAGACAGGAAGAAAGGAAGGAAGGAGAGATGAAGGGAGGAATCATGGGACAGAGGAAAGAAAAAAGAAAAGAAGAAGTTCAAATAATCTGAAAGCACTAGCTGAGATGGAGTCTCTGAGTGGCACAAATGGTTAAGTGCTAGACTACTTACTGAAAGGTTGGTGGTTAAAACCCACCTAGACGCACCTTGGAAGTAAAGCCTAGTGATCTGCTTCCAAAATGTCACAGCTTTGAAAACCTTATGGAGCAGTTCTACCCTGAACACATGTTGTTGCCGTGAGTTGGAATGGACCAAACAGCAATTAATAACAACAAAGCAGAGAGTGTCTAAAATAAGAACAAGATTTTACAAATGAAGGAAATTAGAGAGGGGATCAGATCAAATTTTCAGTAAATGGTGCAAGGGTAACTATCAAATAATTTGGAAAGCAAATTCTGAATACCTGCCTCACTATTTTTATAAAAAATTACTTGTATGATAGATTAAAACTTAAAATACCATATGTTACTATAAATTTTGGAAGTCCTCTTAAATTCCACTGTATATCTATAAAACATGAGAATCAAGTTTTTCAAAGTATGATTCTTGATTTAGAAGTCATAAATGACGATTAATTTTATTTTACAATATTTCAAAAAATTGTGCACCAAAAATAAAGGAAAATAACAAATACAAATGCATATCAATATTTATGAAGTTTCAATATTATGAAAATGCTATCTATAGTGTATAAACTTAATGCGATCCTTAAAAAGTGTCAGTTTTTCATTGTCTTTACAGCAAATCTACTTGGCTCTAAGTTTTATCTTTAAAGAAAATAAGTATATCTATGCAAATTTGAAAATACGTGTAAGTATACAGACTAGCACTACCAGATAGTAATATATATTCTTTTAGTTTATTAGAAAAATACATATCATATATAATATGTATTACATTTGGTACATATATGTATATGTATATACACACACACACACACACACACACACATAACCGGAGCCCTGGTGGCACAGTGGTTAAAAGCATGGGTATGAACCAAAAGGTCAGTTGTTCAAATCTACCACCTGCTCCTTGGAAACCCTATGGGGCAGTTCTACTCTGTCCTATAGGGTTGATGTGAGTCAGAATCCACTCAATGGCAACGGGGTTTTGGTTTTTATGTACATAACTACGTTTAATTATTTAAAGATCATTGCATTGTGACATATAGTTACAGAGAAAGAGATACAGAAACAGATATAGATTTTTAAAAATACAGAGAAATATAGTAAAAATTCCCCAATAGTCCCAAATAATCTGTGTATTTAATGTAGCATGAACATATTAATGCAACCCAGTTGGGAAATTTTACTATTTAAAAATAGTGTTATGGCAGCTGATTAAGCATTAAAAATATGTATATTAAGTTATATCCATGCTTCTAACCATAAAACAAAAAAAAAGGTCCAACAAATGAAAATTAAAATGTAAAACAACAATAAATAATAAAAGCTTTAGAATAAAATAGTGAGGTTTTCTATTATTAACATGGAACAGGGAAAACATTTCCATGAATCCAAATCCAGGAGCCATGACCAAAAAACAAAAAAAAAATTCAACCCACAAAGCAAAAAATTTTGCACAAGTGGGTGGGCAGAGGAAGACACGGATGCAATTCAAAAGACAAATGACAAACTGAGAAAAAAATACTTGCAGTTCATGCTCAAACTTCCAATATATAAAGTTTCTGAACATCAATAAAATTACAACAACAAAAAAGCCAGACAGAAGAGTCAATGGGTAAGAACACAAAACTGTCATAAAAGTAAATTCAAAGGCTTCCTTAAGATGCTCAATTAACTCAAAAAAAGAATTTTAAATAAACTACCCAGAGACTTTCAATCCTGAATAGTGCTTATGATGAAATAGCTTATATTAGATTAACACTCCTACAAGGAAAATCTGTAAAATCCAGATTAAATTAAAATAAAATGAAGAAAAGAGCCCAACTCTTAGAATGTATAAAAAGAAACAAAACAGAAGGTCCAGCAAAATGGCACTCTAGGCAGAAGCACCACGCCATCCCTCCACAGCAAAGATCCGACAAACTAAGCCCAACAGAGTAAACAACAATCCTGAAACCCTAAAACATCAAATGAAGAGATAAAGAACTCAGCCAACCGCCAAATGGAGTGAGAAAACTGAGAGAGAACGGAGAGCGAGGAGAGATTCATGCAGAGGTCCCCTACCAGCTAATGCAGCCCGGATCCGCCATCTTGGACTCCTATCGGAGACCAGCAAACAGGGGGTATGAGAAAGCAGCTTCACGGAGCTTCCAGCAGGAGACAAAACAACCAGTAATTTGCGATATACGTTTTCCTACCTCCACCCTTCTTCACCACCACTCAGCCTCCTCTGCTTCCCGCAGCTACAGTCTCTTGTCCGGGAAACACCGACTGCTTGAATTCCACCCACCCGAACGGGCCGGCTCTCTGAGTGCCATTTGTTTGCTGCTGGTGTTGCTTTTTTCTGCTTCTTTTGATTTCTTCCTTACCTCTCACCACCTCCCCCTCCTTTCGCTCAAATACCTGGCTCTGTGCACCATCTTTGCTTCTTCCTGAGGGGCTGCAGAGCTCCAGTAATTTGTGATATATACTTTCCCACTCCTTACCCTTCTTCACCTACACTCGGCCCCCTTTGCTTCCCGCGGACACAGTCTCTTGTCCAAGAAACACTGGCTGCTTGGATTCTCCCAGCTCCCACTCGCAGGCTCTCTGAGTGCCATTTGTTGGCTGCTGGTGTTGCTTTTTTTTCTGCTTCTTTTGATTTCTTCCTTACCTCTCACCACCTCCCCCTCCTTTCACTCAAATACCTGGCTCCGTGAGCCAGCTTTGCTTCTTCCTGAGGGGCTGTGGAGCTCCCTTCAAGTGTGGAGCTGCTTCCTGGTCTGGGTTGCCTCGCTGGTGGGATTCCGGGGCTTTTGTTTGTTCGTTTGTTTTGAATTATTTGTTTGTTTTTTTTTCCTTTTCTTGAGTTGGGAGCCCTTTCTGGCCAGGCAGTGCTGTGTGGCAAGGAGACTACCCCCTCGGCTTGCACAGACGTACAGAGTTATCCCTGAGGACATTTCTTTTTTTTTCTGTTTCCTGGGGGGCTTTTCTTGTTCTTTTTTTTTTTAATTTGTTTTGTTTTCTTTTCCCTCTTTTTCCCTTTTTGCTTTCTTCATTACTCAGTTTATCGTCTCTCTATATCTTCCTTCTCTTTCCGTTATCTGAATACCTGCCATTGTATACCTCTATGCCTTCTAGCCAGGCTGTACTGCAACACCTGAGAGCAACTTCCCCAGACCTCATAGCTGCACCTGTGGGATCCCTGGGAACTTTGCAGTTCTTTAAACTTTTTCCAATTTTTATTTATTCATTCTTTTCTTTTCTTCCTCTTCCCCTTTCTGTTTTTCTCCTTTTCATAGTCTCTCATCTCTCCACTCCAACAGCAAGCTCCCCTAGAATTCTTTTTTGTTTGTTTGTATGTTTTTGGCTCCTGTTCCTCTCTCCTCTCTCCCATATCCATCTTAGCTCCACACATAACAATCTCCCCACTACATCCTGCCTACCTGCACCGTGCGCTTAACATCACACCACCAAGCAGCACAGGCACGGCCTACTGGAACCTGCCCTGCAATGATTTCCAACCCACCCTGGTGGGTGTAGTAGCTGCTACAGACAACCCGTCCCAGTAGCTCCTCTTTGGCTGAACCTGCCCTGCTGTACCACATCTAGTGACTGGCCCTCCCAACTGGAGAGGGAGGTGAAAAGCATTGTACCCACAGATGAGCAAACAACAAAGAACACACAGTCCGCCTGCTCAGAAATAGTCAAATTTTAAAAAAAAGGGTAAGAAACAAACAAATCTAAAATCAACAAACGAGAAAAATAACTACTGAATGCCCTGAAGACAGCAGACAATATCAAAACGTTTACAAAAACAGGACAGGATGGTTCCAGTAGGTGTCCAAAATAAAACACCAGATGACTTTCCAGT
>NW_004444031.1:9568717-9610826 GCF_000243295.1 Trichechus manatus latirostris | reverse complement strand
GAAGAATAAAGTTGGAGGACTCACACTACCTGACTTCAGAACCTACTATACAGCTACAGTAGTCAAAACAGCCTGGTACTGGTACAATTACAGGTACATTGACCAAAGGAACAGAATTGAGAAACCAGATGTAAATCCATCCACCTACGGTCACCTGAACTTCGACAAGGGCCCCAAATCCATCAAATGGGGAAAAGACAGTCTTTTTAACAAATGGTGCTGGCAAAACTGGATATCCATTTGCAAAAAAATGAAACAGGACCCATACCTCACACCGTATACAAAAACTACTTCAAAATGTATCAAAGACCTGAATATAATGCCTAAAACTATAAAGTTCATAGAAGAAAAATTAGGACCAACACTAGAGGCCTTAATACATGGCCTTAACAGGATACAAACCATAGCCATCAACGCACAAACCCCAATAGATAAGCTAGATAACTGGAATCTTCTAAAAATCAAACACGTATGCTCTTCAAAAGACCTCACCAAAAGAGTAAAAAGAGAACCTACAGACTGGGAAAAAATGTTTGGACAGTACAAGTCAGGCATAGGTCTAATCTCCATAATCTACAAGAAAATCCAACACCTCTACAACAAAAAGACAAATAAGCCTATTAAAAAATGGGCAAAGGAAATCAACAGACACTTCACCAAAGAAGACATTCAAGTGGCCAACAGACATATGAGGAAATGCTCACAATCACTAGCCATTAGAGAAATGCAAATTAAAACACTGGAAATAACAAATGTTGGAGGGGTTGCGGGTAGATCGGAACTCTTATGCACTGCTGGTGGGAATGCTAAATGATACAACCTTTTTGGAAAATGATATGGCCCTTCCTCAGAAACCTAGAAATAGACACACCGTTCGATCCAGCAATTCCACTCCTAGGAACATATCCTAGAGAAATAAGAGTTGTCACTTGAATAGACATATGCACACCTATGTTCATGGCAGCATTGTTCACAATAGCAAAACGATGGAAACAGCTTAGATGCCCATCAACAGCTGAATGGATAAACAAACTATGGTACATACACACAAGAGAGCACTATGCAATGAGAAAGAACAACAATGAATGTGTGAAGCATCTCATAACATGGATGAAAGTGGAGGACATTATGCTGAGTGAAATAAGTCAAGCACAAAAGGACAAATATTGTATGAGACCTCTATTGTAAAAACCCATGAAAAAGTTCACACACAAAATGTAACAATTTTTGTTGGCTACCAAGGAAGGGAGTGGTGGTGGTGGGGATACTAAATAGGCAATTGATAAGTGGTGTCTTGGGTAAAGGATGAGACAGTACACAATACAGGGGAAAGTAGCACAACTTGTACAAGGAAAGGTCATGGAAGCCCCATAGACACATCCAAACTCTCTGGGGGACTGAATTGCTGGGCGGAGGGCTGTGGGAACCATGGTCTCGGGGAACATCTAGCTCAATTGGCATAACACAATTTATAAAGACAACCTTCTACATTCTACCTTGGTGAGTAGTGTCTGGGGTCTTAAAATCCTGTGAGCAGCCATCTAAGATACTGCATTGGTCTCATCCCTTTGGGAGCAAGGGAGAATGAAGAGAACAGAATACAACGAAAAAATTAGTCCGAAGGATTAATGGTGCACAGCTACCTAGGCCTCCACTGGACTGAGTCCAGTACAGCTAGATGGTGCCCGGCTACCACCACTGACTCCTCTGACCAGGATCACAACAAAGGGTTCTGGACAGAGCTGGAGAAGGATGTAGAACGTAATTCCAATTCACAAAAAAGAACAACCAGATTTACTGGCTTAAAGGAGACTGGAGAAACCTCAAGAGCATGGCCCCCAGACACCCTTTTAGCTCAGTGGTGAAGTTGTCTCCAAGGTTTACTGTTCAGCCTGGGAGTGGACAGCTCCGTAAAACCAAATGGGACTAATGAGGTACAGTAGTCCAGTGACAAAGGCCAGAAGGTAGAAGGGGACAAGGAAGCTGGTGATAGGGAACCCAAGGTTGAGTAAGGATATTGTTGATGTGTTGTGAGATTGTTAACCATTGTCATAGAGCAACATGTGTAGTAACTGTTAAATGAGAAACTATTTTGTTCTGCAAGCCTTCATCTTAAGTGAAAATAGGAGCACAATTGGAAGAGCGTAGTCAATGTCACTGAAGTGTGCATGTAGAAATTTTTGAAATGGTGTGTCTTTGGCTATGTGTGTTTTCAGCAAAAAAAAAAGGATGAGAATTAGAGGGTTGAAATGTTGTGCGGTTGTTAACCAGTGTCATAAAACAATATGTGTACTACTGTTTCCTGAGAAACTATTTGTTCTGTAAGCCTTTACCTGATGTACAATTTAAAAAAAAAAAAAAAAAAGAAAGAAACAAAACAAAACAGATAAACAGTCATGGCATTCCTGATTTGATGGGATAAGCTCCTGGAAAGAAAAAAACTTAGTGAAATGAACCAGTCCTTCCCAGTTGGATTCCACGCTTTGGGGAATTTCAGAATTTATGGCGCTGGTTTACTAGAAGAAAAAGCAGCAGCCTAAAGCTCTTTTCAGTCTCAAAATGTGAATTGACAGAAATTAGATTTCTTTCTTACATGTTTTAACTAACCCGATTTGTGAAAACCCCATATTTCTATTAAATAGTTACTCTCAGTACACCACATTACATCTACTTCTAAAATTAGTTTGGCTCTCCTGCTTGATATAGAGAATGAGATCTCCGTGCTGAGATGAAAACTCCTTCATGTGGTACTGTAAAAACGGCATGAGTGTAGTGTCTGACCTCCTCTAACTTCACAAGGGGGGAAGGAGAATCAAGATCAACAGCCCAAGGCTGATTCCTATAAGGCAGAGGTCAGATATGCCTCTTCTCTCTGCCATCTTTACAAATTTTTACATCAACTGTCCCTCCCACAGCTTTTCTGCTGGGTTCGATGACTCATTGCAATGGCTACACAGAACTCACATTCAATACTCATGATTATGGGGTTTATTAGGGAAGTAACAGTTACAATTCAGATTCAGGAATGCTCAGGATGATACTGTTCTTCCGTCAGAATAGCCTCTTCCCAGCCGTGCTCACAGGGATGCCTCTCCCTGGCCCTGGGCCTTTGCCCAAAGGCACTAAGATTTCTCTGTCTGTGGGCCAGGAAGCCTACCACACCATTTCTTGCTACCAGGTCTTTGCCGCCACTTCTCAGGCTCTCTCTGTCGTTTCTAGGAGCTTCTCAGCGCAAAGATCCTGGGTCCAAAGGAAATAGTGGCTCCTGGCTCTTCTTCCTTAGTGGTGCTGGGATCTTCTCTTTCCTGCCTCTGGTTGCTCATTTTAAGCCAGGCAGGATGGCAAAACTGACCAATCTGCTTGGTGGGCTACAATTACCCTATCTGCACAAGACCTACCCAACCACCTGGGTGGGAGTTAAAAGACCAAGGGGAGAAAGACCACACAAAAGCAATCCATCACACCACAGGTATTCTTTGAATAATGAATCCTACTGCCCAGATTGTAGGACCTGCAGGTTGTTTTGAAGCGATTGCTGGGTGTCTGCTAAAGGAACTACTGGGTGAGACAGTTGAAATTGACTTGTAAGAGCTTCTCTTCTAAAAGTAACCAGAGGATTTTGTGGTATAATTAATACCAGACGTTCTGTCCTCTTCCCAAGAGTTCCAGGTACCTCCAGTAACAAGGAACTAGTAGTTTCCAAAACACCAACACCTCATGTCTGCGTTGCTAAATTCTTAGAAGGAGTATGCATCTGGCCAGTTGTGGGTGTTGGCACGAAGAATTTTCACTGAATAGAGATCAGATGGCACTCCTTCATTCTAAGAAGCTGAAGTGTTATTTGTCTAAAGCAACATTTTCCTTGCCAGATAATGGTCTTCAAACTAGTCCCAGTGATTGCTGTGAACAAGGTAAGCTAAATACTGAGCTAGTATTAACACTAGGAATAAGAATCCTCAGAATGATCGCAGAATCTTCATGTTTCCTACCCTACCTGTGATCAAATTAATTTGGCCCTTCCTGATACAATACTTTATATATTGAGAGAGTTATCCTTTTGAGAACAACATTGTAGTCTAAATAAGTTGAGGTTTTTTTTTTTTCCCCTACTAACCCATTCTTGCTTAAAAAAACAAAACAAAACAAAACAAAAAAAACACCTAAACCCATTGCTGTCGAGTCAATCTCAACTCATAGTAACCCTAGAGGACAGAGTAGAACTGCCTCATAGGGTTTCCAAGGAGCAGCCAGTGGATTTGAACTGCTGACCTTTTAGTTAGCAGCCGTATCACTTAACCACTGCTCCACCAGGGTTCCTTCTTGCTTAACACTGCTAAAATGTGCCTGAGTTAATTTCTGCTTTTCATCTGATATGGACGTTAAGAGAGGTTATCAATAACCTGCAATAACCTGCAATACTTTCACTTCATGCAGCTTCTATGACTCCCTGTTTACTTAAATGTTGTTCTGTAATGAGCTGTCTCTATCAATAAAAACAACAAAGCATGCATTAGTAATATCAGAGGGTATGAAGAATTTTGCCCAAGGTACCACTTTTGGTAACAGCTCAGGGTCACTACAGGGATAATTGGAGTTGAGACATTTTAAAAATATTTTTAAGTCTCTGATTCACATTGATCTTTCAAAAAGGCCAGATTGGAGCTTCACAGGGTTCAGACACAGGGCAAATTAATCCTTGTTCTTCCAAGACACTGAGTTTCCTGTTCACATCTGCTACTGCTTTATGCAGTAAACTCCAGTTTGGTGGAGAACCTCCTAGCAGCTACATCTACATAGTCTAAGTTCACTTGGGCTCAGAATCTATATCATTCTGTTTATATATAATGTCTTTTGGATTCCCAAACATTTTAATAAGCCTGTTACACACAGACTTTGAGTACTAGTTGACCTTTATCAATTGCTGGTCATACTGACCAATTCACCTGAATCCATGATAACTTTTATATCAATTAGAATTTCAAGAACTATTAAGTTAAAAGGATCCTACAGACCCAGTCAAATATCTTCTTAGTCCCATCTCCACCTAAAATAAGCCTCTGTGAACTGAACATCTGTTTATCTGTTTTGATATACTAAATTTCCGTCAATATTTTCATTCAGAGAAAGGACATGCTTATCGATGTTAATTGAATTTGTGGCATTTATGAGGAAATCCCAAGGACCTTCTTGGCTGATCATCCTCTGGGCTCAGGATGGCTGTGCTGGCACTGACAAACAGGATCTCCTCAACTTTGCTTCTGCTTCCTATCTTCATTGTCCCTGGGAGGGGCAAATGGTTAAGTGCTTGAATATTAACCGAAAGATTGGTGGTTTAATCCCACCCAAAGGCACCATGAAAGGCCTGGTGATATGCTTCAGAAAGGTCACACCCTTGAAAACTTTATGGAGTGCAGTTCTATTCTGCATATATGAGGTTGATTTGATGGCAACAGTTTTTTGTTTTTCTTGTCCTTTTTGGGGGGAGTTTCCTGTCTTCAAGCATGAATATTGTGTGTTGCTAATTAAGTTTGCATGCTATTGCAGCTAGTTCTATTCGTTCTATAACCTCTGCTTTCTCCTGAGGATAACAGGATAGTAGACAATTCTGCTGGTAATAATTATAACCTTTCTTTTTGGCAAGATATACAGCCTTTCCTTTTAGAAAAATAGTGCCTGACCTCATCCAGCCATTCCTAATTGGCTTCAGTTTCGTCAGGCTTCTAAAATACTATCAACATTATTCCCTCAATTTTCTGGGTATTTGTCTTATTTTCTTTTATGACCCTTAAGTATATATGTATATCTGCTTATTTTCCAGATGTTTGGGCATCCGCTTTCCTTACTTTCTCTAAAGTTTCAGGCCCAAACCTTCTTCTTCATCATATACCCTTCCAAATGTACCTATGCTAGACTATTAATGAGAGATTTCATAGAACAGCTCTATGCTGCTTGTATTATATCATTGGATTCTCTACACTTTGTCACTTAATCTCTTTGAACAACATAGGATACACTATATTGTAAAACACCAATGCTCATAATTTGAGATGGGAAAAATTTGGGAAGTACAATTTCAGCCTTTGTCATGGAGTAACTTTTAAATTATTTTAATTAGTATATCAATTTAAGCATTTCAGAGTCTTTTGTGTTAAAATACACTTTGCTCACCAGCAGTTGGAGGAAAATAGATATAGAAGGAGTAGTTAATATTACTGGTGCGGACTTAAAAAGGTGGAGAATGGTAACCACAATTCCAATCAAAATTTAACTCAATGGTTAATTTCAATAGCAGAAGAGAACAAAAAAAAGGGGGAGGGGAGAATAAAAGGGAGAATGTTTAATCCTACTTTTCTTTTTTCAATATCGAAGTATCACTACTAAAAAATAAAAAAAGAAATCTGTGGTCTCCTATGTTCTCACTTTCATCCTTCACATAAAGAAAGTATGAGTTATGTAGTTGGTGTGTGAGTGGACAGGGTAGACCCAATATATTACAATGTTAAAAGCATAATCTGGGCAGAAAAAGTGTATATTCATCCCATCTCTGCATTATGAAGTGCTTTAATATGGCCAAATGGGATCTGCTGTTGTTGCTGTTAGTTGCCACTGAGCCCGCTGTGACTCATGGTGGCCTTATATATAACAGAATGAAATGTTGTGCAGCCCTGTGTCATCTTCATGATCATTCTATATATGTTTGAGTTCTTTGTTGAGGCTGTTGTGTCAATCCATCTCATTGAGTGTATCCATCATTTGTGCTGATTGTCTACTTTACCAGACATCCTAAAGACTCCCAATTGATTGTATGGAGCTGAATAAATTCTCAACCCCAGTTACTCTGCGATACTCTCATAGTCACAGGGAAATAGAGACTTGAGAAGACTTTTTTTTCCTTTGACCTTTCCCAGTGTGAATCAGTTTTCCTGAGTAGGTATTTTGGCTCTCCTGACACAAACTTCCTCTTAGGAGATCTGATCCAAGGACTAGGTTGTGTTTGGGAGTATGGGTAGCTTTTAGGGAAAATGGCAAGAAGCATCCCTTAGGTTGAACCACATTTTTTCAGGAATAAAATGTTTCCATTTATATTCTAGTAATCTACTAAGTAACTTGTAAGAGGTTTCTAAAACATTTTATTCATACATAGAGATTAGTCCTTTAATAATTTACTTATTACTAGGGTCTACTAAGGGTTCCAGTTTAGACACTACTGAAGATTGTGATTCCATGAATTGCTTAGCATATTGCAGCTCTCCTTCACTGGATGTGCCCATGTATGTAACTGAAATTTCTAAAATTTTCAGGAAGAAAATCTTATTTTTAGTGAACACTCAGTGCTGCTCTGAGTTGATCATGTAAATATAATTTAATTGTTTTCAATTCACTTATTTTGTCTAGTGGAGCCCTGGTGGCTCAGTGGTTAAACATGGGGCTGCTAACTAAAGGCTATATTATATATTTTCTAAGTATATTTTCTCTAGTAAAGGTGCTCCTTGGAACCCTATGGGACAGTTCTAATCTCTCTTATAGGGTTGCTATGAGTCGGAATTGACTCGAGAGCAACAGGTTAGTGTGTAGTAACCACTATTTGCACGAGAAGCATTTGGACCTACAAACTGTAGAATAATTAGATATTAAGTTATATATGGTAGTTCAAATATGGCTTATGCTCTTATTATAAAGGAGATTTATTTGTGTACAATCCTTGTACGTTGGCATGTCATTGATTGTGTGTGTGTGTGTGTTGAAAAGTGAAATGGCAATGGATAAAGTATATGTAGAGTCTAAATCACAAAAAAATCCTGAACAATTCTGCCCTCATCAAATATCCAGGCAGAAAACGCCACTGAGATACCTTTTATTCTCTGGCAAATTATAAACTATACATTTATAATGAGTACAAACAAGTAAATTTTGACACATACTTTAGCTATGTGGGTGTATATATGTCCCTACATGTGTTGTTGGTCATATGTAGAATAAGTAAAGGCAAATATAGAAAATTTTCAGTGAGGTTCTCAGATTATCAGGGAGGTAAGTACTGTGTTACCATTGTAGTGCCCTATCTTTTTATAGTTTCACTTGACTTTTAGTTCTTTAACTTTGTGTAGATTCACCTTCTACTTATAATTTCTGTTGTCTGGCCATACATTACTCTTCCCTTTATGCTTTCCTAGCGGCAGCTCTCAATGCTGCTCATATTCAGAATTGCATAATTTTATATTCTTAATGTTAAGGGGTACCAAAATTATACAGCAAATATATACCTCTTCCTCAGTACTAATATGGCATGGTATTAGAGAATTATTGCCATGAAGACTGCATGGTAGAGAGGGCAATACAATTTTTTCTTTCCTTGTCTATGAAGAAATACAAGCTATTTACATATTATTAAAGAATGATACATATTAAGAATGCATAAATGCCATTAAAAAAAGGAATACCTTAACATTTATCAATAATTAAAAAAAAAACAAAAAACAAAACCTGTTGCCTTTGAGTCGATTCTGACTCATTGAGACCTTATAGAATGGAGTAGAACTGCCCCATAGGGTTTCCAAGGAATGGCTGGTGGATTCGAACTGCTGACCTTTTGGTTAGCGGCCAAGCTCTTAGCCACTATGCCACCAAGGCTCCTTATCAATAATAGAGACATGCAATTTCTGTATTATTTGTCAAAAGCACTTATTCATGATATTTTTTAAAAAAGGATACTCTTTGTCCAAAGGATTTTTTCATAAAGGAGGCTGCCGTGAGGTTTGTATAATGGTTTAGTTTCTGGTGGTTGATTTCAGTCTTAACCACACTTAATGAAACGAGCAATGGTTGAAGGATTTCTGGATAACATGCAGGAGCTTATTCCCACAGCAATGCTTTCTCCAACATGCAAGAGGCCTGCCATGAAGTCCCGGTTAAACTTAATTCAGATAATTAAATTCTACATGCTTATCTGACTTCTAACAGTTTCTAGCCCCTTTTTGCTATCTTTTGTTATTTCTTGTTATGAATTAATAGCTGCTGTGCCTGGTAGCAGAGGCTGCACAATGGCATAGGAAATTATTCACTCTGCTTCTGTTACGGCTGTGGTAGCATAACAGTCTAGCTCCATTTTTCATTTCATTGTAACATTTGTGAAATAGAAACACTTTTCCTTCTTTCTGGTCTGCTAGGAAAAAATAAACTCCCTGGAAATCTGTACCCATTCAATACCTATTAAAATATGTACTTATCTAAGTGAAAGTTAAAAGATAGCTTTTTTTTTTTTAATATAGATATAGCAAATATATCGTACCTTTAAAGAATTAATGGAAAACTTGGGAAAAAAAATAATTTCTACTAAAATAAATCTTTAGCAACCTTGTGACATTTGTTAAAATAGCAGCCTGTTTTTCATAATTGGGATGATCACCATTAAGGTACCTGGTATAAAGTTATGCCTCTAATGTGCACTTAATGAATAATGTATGAAATATGTGTCTTAATACAAGCTCAGAAAGGCCATGGACTTAACCTTGGGACAGATGCTCATATTGGTCCTAAATAAAAATTTGGTGATTCTGGTACAAGGTTATTTTCTTCCTCAGAGATGATTCTGATGAAAAAGCAAAATTTGAATGATGTGGGTAACAGTGTTTCCCCACCCTACCTCTGCCTCATTTCCTGGCCCTATGATTTCAAATCCCCATGCCACTGAGATCTGAATTAACATGGAATACTCGGATAATGCAAACTCTGCCGTTCCTTTCCACACGAGGTAAAGGATAGTTTATATGCTTCACTAAAAAGAAAAAAAAAAATGTGTTACTTTTAGATGTATTACTCAGTATAACCCATATAAATAAATGTGAAATTCTAGTGGGTTTGGAGAAAAGGTAACATTATCAAAGAAAATATATGGACTCAGGTACTGGTTAATATTTCAAAAGAAATTATGTGGACTCCAGCCATAGTTAATATTTCACCATAAAAAGACTCTGAATATAATATTAAAAATGAGTACTTTGAAGCAATTATTTATTTATACCTGTTTAAGAACTACAGGTATATAACTTACGTAGACCCAATTTTATTTTCTAAGTATATTTTCTCTAGTAAAGATATATAATATGCATATATTATGTATATAAAACCAAAATCAAACCCATTTCCCTCGAGTCCATTCCAACTCCTAGCTACCTTATAGGACAGAGTACAACTGCCCCATAGGGTTTCCAAGGCTATAATCTTTATGGGAATAAACTGCCACATCTTTCTCCCATGGAGTGGCTGTGCAACAGAGCTCCTTCACATAAGCATATATATATAAAATATTAAAATTATAATAATTAGTAGAACATAATAGTCTTATTCTTTGAAAAAAATCTTATAACTAAACTCAACTTAATTAAAGTGAAAAACAAAATTGGTAGAGTTTTCTTACCTTAAAAACTGAAAATGTTAAATAAAATGTATTTGTCTTTCACATAAAGATATGTCTGATTTGTCTTAGAGGAAATTTTAATTGTGTGTGTGTGTGTCCGTGTATCTTCCTATCCCCCATTTGGGTCAGTGGAACCATACATCCAAACATTAGCCTCTAGGGAAACCTTAAACCTCTCCCACCAAACTTACAGGCAAATCTAATGTGACCCAAGCAAAAACGTGTATCATTAAAGAGAGTGACGTTACTATACTAGTAAAAATAACAAAAAGTTTTATTAAAACAGTAACTAGACGACAGCGTGCACTATCTTTTGCTTCTTTTTTTTTCCCTCTTATAAGGTTGGCAGTGCATATCCACCAGGCCGTCCTTCGAAACTCTATGGGGTAGTTCTGCTCCATCCTATACGGTCGCTATGAGTCAGAATCAACTCAAAGGCAACAGGTTTGGTTTTTGGATGTATCGAATGAGATAAGCTGAGTCTTCAGGCATCACCAGTCAGGTGGTGCCTCTGCCCTGGTTAAGGCCAACTGAGACCAGAATGGGATCCAGAGGGGAAGACATATTACAGGCTTTTGCTTACACCTATGTCTCAAGATTCACAAACAACTAGGAAATCATCCTGTTTTTCTTAAACATTTGGGCCATATATCCTTCAAAAACTAACTGGGAGTGATTTTGGTTGTGCTTGATATTGATGACTTACAAAGGATTTGGTAATCTAACATATAACAACCTGTTTTCTTACACATATAACTGAATATAACACTTCTGCCATGATGTTGAGGTTCCTTTTCCTTAATTTCTATAATTTGGAAAAACCAATTACATTTTCTAGCCTGACTGAATATGCAGACATTAGGTCCTTTAAAAATATATATAACACTGTACATGCAAAGGTTACAACCAAAGGCCTTTTAGTCAGGCAGAATTCGTATGTAAAGCCTAGATCCACAATATTTTTGAACACTCTGAACCTCGATTTTCTTATGTATAAAATTTAGATAGGAAAACCTAAGGCATAATATTTTTGTACTATAATTAAATTATTTAACATAATAAATATATAGGCATGTAGTAAATTCTCCGTAAACTTACATAGCATTATTATTTTAGCTAATAAATTTATATTTTAGATTATATAAACACATAATTACAATATTTACCAATATCAATGTTTTTACTTTATTAAGCCCTTACTATGTGTAATCTAAAGAAGCCCTGGTGACCAAGAGGTTAAGCACTTGGCTGCTAACTGAAAGGTCGACAGTTTGAACCCACCAGTTGGTCCTTGAGAAAAAGATGTGACAATCTGCTTTCGTAAAGATTACAGCTTTGGAAACCCTATGGGGCAGTTCTGTTCTGTCCTATAGGGTCACTGTGAGTTGGAATTGACTTGAGAGCAAGGGGTTTTATGTGTAATGTATTTTGTCTTTGGTCACTATTATCATAAAAATCTTGAAAGATAGGTTTTATCCCCAATTTCCTTTTATACCCTGAATATATGTTTTACACAGATATATAACTTGGTCAATATTACCCAAGAGCTGGGATTATTCTAGTTCTCAAATGGGGGATCACAAGGATACTCCATTAAGAAGCAATTTTGCAGGAATGTGCCACATCTATTTATTATAGGAAACAATATTTGAAGCTCTATGCCTTTATTATATTTTAATACTTTGTCTTTCTCTTACTTAGAATCACATTCTTCCTAGCAAATACCAATGAAATTTAGTATTTTATTGCAATGAAAAATTTATTATTTAATGTTTACAGTTTTGGAGCATCTCTGATTTAAGGATAGCTCTTTTTTCTTTCTTTTTTTTTTAACCCTATTATCTCTTTGCAGCATGCATTTGTTGTTTCTAGTTCTCTCCTCTACAGAAATTTGAAAAAAAAAAAAAAAAAAAAAGCAGAGCCATACATTCTATAAATGAGTGCTTATTATGGCCTTCGTTCAGAAGGAGTGCCACTTTCTGCAAGCTCATCCCTTCATTTAAAGTATAAAAGGATATCATCAAGACTCACAGATGGTCCTGTAAAAAAATCAGTAGTGCTGAGACTGAGGTCACACCTTTGTTATGAGAAATCCTTAAGTAAGTAGAACTGAGATCAAAAGAATAAAATCAAGTATTTTGTTAATATATTGGCTAAATTTTCTCACTAGTTTTTTTGCAGAATAGGCACTGAAAATTATTACCAGAAGTAGAGTATCAATATGACTTCCTGAGATTTTATTGCATATATCCAATGATTAAATGAGATAACCTGTATAAAGCACTCAGAATATTAACTAATACATCATAAATATTTAAAATACTTCTGCTTTTATTATCAGTAAATGCATAATTAAGCGGGTTTTATAGTAAAAAAAATACTTCTTATTCTATAATGTGAGTTCAATCTTTCTCAGTAAATCTTTACATTATGTCAACATATTTGGTTTAAGAATTATTCTAGTTATTTTTATGTAAATACTTGTATTGGCTGGATTACACCTTCCCAGCACTGTCAATGTAACCATTTCCACAGGACAAAAAACAAGTAAGAAATCGTTTGATAAAATATTATTTTTTTGCAGGAGTTAAGTCTGTCTGAATATAGGAAATAGAGATAGATTGATCAGAAAATGGTATTATTGCTGTTGTTAGCTGTTGTTGAGTTGCCACTGACTTGTGGTGACCTCAAGCACAACGGAAGAAAGTGCTTTCCAGTCACGTGCCATCCCCATGATCAGTTGTAGATAGGACCATTGTCATCCATAGGGTTTTCACTGTCTGATTTTTGGAAGTAGATCATCAGAACTTGCTTCCTAGTCTGTCTTAGTTTGGAAGCCTCTCTGAAACCTGTTCAACCTCATAGCAACAGGCAGGCCTCCACTGACAGATGGGTGGTCACTTCATAGGAGGTGCACTGGCCAGGAAGGACAGCTTGTAACAATTACTGAAAACTTGACTTTATGTCCTTATGAGTTTGGTAAATGGAAAATCTTAAGAAAGCAATTGTTTGTAGTTTAAAAACATACAAATATATATTTACATATTTCTTGTTCTACATGCTTTTCCCTTTGAAATATCCTTAGATCTCTCATAATGTCTGTGTCTATGTCTTTTCAGCTAACAAACAGTTGCTGATAATACATTTTCCAAAGCATACTTGCACAAATAAACCTGACTTTATTTTCTTTTTGCTAAGTATTTGTATATCCTAATTCCTAAGAGAGTAGAATTATATTATAAACAAACCATTTCATTTTTAGTCTGAAATATCAATAGCTAATTTGTCCTGCTATACATCTGTTCCCTTAGGCTATGAAAGCATGTCTGTTTTCCACTTTAAGTAAGCAATATTAGATATATATTTTTATGTTAGACAGAGTTCTACAAAAATTCTTTTTATGAACTTCATAATCAAATGAATTTGGACAGTGTGCACATTAAGGCATATATATATATTTCTTTGAATCAAAGACTGTTTTCCATAGGAGGTGTTGAAATATCTTTTCTTTATAATTTTTTTGTATATTGATTTGCTCTGTTTTTTACAAAATTGAGATGATATATGACATTTTGATTTTGAAACACATTTATATATAACATGTGCAATATTAAAGCAGAACCAGCAAAACAAATTGTGAAGCCACTTTTTCAAAAATTACTAAGAATTTCAAGACAGTGACAACAAAGCATTAAGCCAAGCATGGGGCCCTATGACAACAAGGTCTTGTGTGACCACACAGGTCATACGCCCATGAAACTGGCCTTGCTTTCAAAATCACGAAAGTGTGGAAAGAACACTTTCCTCCCTTTGATGTTGAGGTCAGTGGTCTCCACCTTGAGTTGCTCTGCTATTGGATATATGGTTTTACACAGATAGCCAGATCTTATAAAAACAAATTTGATGAATTGACCAAAAAAACAATTCATTTTCTTCCAAAAAACAGACAACATGCTGAGAAAAATTATATTGTATTGTCCTCAATTTTCTAAAGTTAATTCAATAACTGGAAAATATGTTTATTTATAGGCTAGTTTCTCCCTCAAATTTATTATCTTTAGTTTATTTGATAATTAATATCAAAGTTTCCTTAGTATCTAACATGTAATAATTTTTAAACAAACTATTTGTATGATATATTAATGTATCTACAGTATATATACTCTCTTGAAAACATCTAATGTTTGTAATGAGCTATGCACTTCTAAGTTAACTATAACTGCATTAATACATTATTAAAAAATGAAGAGTAAGCCCTATCTTTTCCGACAACTGTACTTGTCAATCTACTTGAAGCTTTGATAGCCTATTTTTGTCTGTATCTGTGTGTGTGTGTGTGTGTGTGTGTGTGTGTGTGTGTGTTAGTTTACAAAATTCTAAGAAATATCCGCTGAGGCTTTGAAAATTTAGTTACATAGTTTCATAACTTGGCACACCTATAGGTATGTATGCATATACTATTTATAAAATCTTCTAAGGTTGCCTCTATGATTTTTTCTCTTTTGCAACACTCAAGGAAAGCCCTCAAAACTTTTAAATCTGTACTTTGCATCTTTTCTCACCATTTTAAAATAAAAATTATATATGAAGAGGAATAAAAGTAACCTTACTAGAAAGGATTTGAGATAATCCAAAATTAATATGTGCAGCTATTTCATGATGTGTACTAAATCAGCTAAGTAGAAAATTATAAGACTAAAATATGATAGACTTCCACTAAAAAAACAAAAAACAGGCAGGCTTCTCTCTTGTTAAATATCTCATATGATGAAAGATGAAGAAAAATGTTTTTTTTGTTAGGTGCTGTCGAGTTGGTCCCGACTCATAGTAACCCTATGTAAACAGAAAAAAATAATGGCCTGTCCTATGCAATCCTCATAAACGTTGCTGTGTTTGAGTTAATTGTTGTAACCACTGTGTCAGTCCATCTCATTGAGGGTCTTCCTTTTTTTTTGCTGACACTCTTCTTTACCAAGCATGATCTCCTTCTCCAGGGACTGGTCCCTCCTGATAACATGTCCAAAGTACTTGAAATGAAGTGTTGCCATCCTCCTTTCTAAAGAGCATTCTGGCTGTACTTCTTCCAAGACAGATTTGTTCATTTTTTCTGGCAAAATCTATTGTAATAACTATAATCTAATCAGCTTATATAACAATAATTCTAATGTTAAAAGAACTAATATATATTAAGCATTATTATGTGCTACCTCTATACTTCATTATACCACTCAGTCTTCACTAAGTCATGTTAAGGTAGTCATCTTCATTTCCATATTAGAGATGAGGATACTAAACCCCAGAAAATCTAATTAAGAGACTCAAAAAAATTATATTGCTTTTCCTCTAACTTAAAGAAAATTATTTCTCTAAAAATTTTGAAGAAGTTGAAGAAATTGATAGAGAAAAAGGGATGATACATATGTAGTAACATCCCAGAGTGTTGATGAATGAATAACATATGAAATTAAAATTTTTTTTATGTTAAAATGTCACCTGAATGCAATCAAAATATTGGAATAAGTGAAACAATAGAATCCAGTTAAATTTTGACATTATAATTCATGCATTCACCATAGGTGTCTGTCTATGCATGTTTATATATATATATATATAAACTGTATGTATGTGTATGTGTATGTATACAAACAGCCATATATACTTTCTACCCAACCACATTCAGTAATTATGTAACAATAATTTATGTACTTTAATTGAATTTATAATTAATTTTTTACCCAAACTTTAACATTTCATCCTATTTTTGACTCTTAAAAATAGTGATGTGAAGGAAACAAGTGAGCTATATAGATTTTTCCACATTTTTACAATGTTCTTTTATGTGTCTAGCAAACATATTGTTATGATTGTAATGATTATGTATGATGGAGTACACAAAAAATGAGGTGTGTATACAGTGATTGAATTCAAAACATAGATCATTATCAAGTCTTGAACGAGTTTAGGTAATATTACAAGCAAGTAGGAATCACTATAATGTCTTCAGAAAGAAAATACGTTGATGAAAAAGTAACTTTTTTAATGATAGGCTGGCATTGTAAAATAATGAACAGAAAGTTATTGTTGAAGCAAGGACGGAAGGTTTTGATGAGTAAGGAAGAGGCAAATTGAAAAAGTTTAGTTGCTAAGGAAAAAAAATAGCATGCTTTCAGTACTTAAAATTAGAAAAAATGTCCATAACTTTCCTTGCTTATGATTATATTCACCACTTTTAAATACTTTATTAACCTTCTCCAATAATATTCAATGATATATGATATATACATGATATACATGATCAGCAGTCAGGTAGATTTGTGAAAATGTTTTCTAAAATATATAAGTTTTACTTCCACTAATCAAGATACCGTAATTAATATCATAATGGATTGTATTCCCAAATTAGTATATTTGAAAATATATACATATACATACATATATATATAAATAGATAGATAGATAAAATTTATACTGGAACCCTGGTGGCACAGTGGTTAAGAGTTAAGGCTGCTAACCAAAAAGTCAGCAGTTCGAATCCACCAGCTGCTCTTTGGAAATCCTATGGTGCAGTTCTGCTCTGTCCTATAGAATTGCTGTGAGTTGGAATCAATGCAATGGTAATGGGATTTTTAATACATTTATACGTATAGTATATATAACAACAGATTAAAAATATATTTTTTAACTCTGTCATTATTATGTACAATGACCTCTCATAAACAAGGTAAACTAAATCGCTCAGATCATCAACAGGCTTTTTATACACTCAAGCTTCTAAGTATTCTAATAATTATTGTGTTTACCTTTTATTCAAATCATATTTCCAACAGTGGCTCATATTGCCCACATACACTATGAAGACATTTCAATTCTGATTCATACCACCTTTCACATTTGCTTTCTGTCAGGAAAATACACACCCTGTCATCATAAATTCTACCTGGCAAACATTTTTCTTCACTGCACTTATTCTATTCAGAGCAATGCTACTCATTGCTTGACAGGATGCAAAATATAATGGTCATAAAAGAAAGTCTGCTAACTTTCACTCCTGACAATTTGTCAAAAGGTACATTAAAAAATAATTGGAGAGAAACTGCACAGATTTTTTAAATGTATTGAATCATTTTTCTTCAACGCTTGAATGGTCAGCTTGCAAGATACCATTCTCTCCATTATTAACAAGCCAAGCCAAGACTGCTGCGTTAACAAAAGACATGGCACTATGTTGCACTCATCTTGTGCTTGAAGTGTGTTGCCATAGACCTCTGATTTATCTGGAAAGTCAACAAGTAAAAACAGTCCTTTCACACATGACTAGTTTATATTTCCAATTTTACCCTTCATTAAAAAATATTTTTTTCCCATGCCAACTAGTAACATCATAAATACCACCTGAAATGGAAATAATAAGTCCAGAATACCTTTGTTTTTCCCTTTCATATTGTATCATTAACAGTTTTGTGTCTTAATGAAATTTTGCAGCAGCCAACTGTTATATATACGCTATACTTAGCGTAAAGGAACACTTGAGGTGCAGTGGTTAAAGTGCTCGGCTGCTGACTGAAAGGTAGGCAGTTCGAACCCACCAGCCGCTTCACGGGATAAAGAATGGCAGTCTGCTTCTGTAAAGATTTACAGCCTTGAAAACCTTCTGGGAAAGTTCTGCTCTGTCCTACAGAGTCTCAATGAGTTGGAATTGACTGGACAGCAGTGGGTTTGGTTTTTTTGGTTGGGTTATGCTTAGTCTATCACATATAAAACATTTAAAACATACGAGGTTTCTTGATACATACTATAACATGGGTGAATCTTGAACGAATTATCAATTGTCAATTATCAATTGTCAATTGCTAAAGGACAAATATTGTATAATCCCATTTGAATAAAATATCTACAATAGGCAAATGAATAAAGACTAAAGCTTATTAGTTATTACCAGAGGAAGAGAGAGAGAGAATGGGTGAGTCTTTGTTTAGGAAGCATGAAGTTTATGATGATGAAAATTTTGGCAATGCATGCTACATTGTGCAACATTATTAATGTAATTAGTGTCAATATGTTGAATTGGCAAATGCCTCAGCTAGCCATAGCTCTTAACCACTTTACCACCAGGTAAATATATACTAGATTTCAATGCCTTACTATTAGATTTTCATAGAACTTGTTTCTTATGGGGCAAGTTTTGTTTGAAATCAATGCATATCCATGCATTATCTCAGAAAACACTTGTACAAGGCCCTCTAATGGAAGGTATCGTACTAGATATGGGGAATGAAAAATGTCATGTATCTTATTTGTAGTTGAACTGGTGTATGTTCTGCTGTATATATTCTCAACCACAAAATAAATAAAATAATAAGCAACATATAAAAATATTACCTAATATCATATAGATTCTTAATGTCATTTAGTAACATTGAAAATTAACATTTTCTCATTTTATTAGATACAGTGTCACATTATAGAAGAGTTAATACTTGCTTTTGTTTTTCTTTCAAATCAACATTTTAAAAAATATATAGTTTGAAGTCCAAATACTGTCCTTTGTTAAGCTTTCTTGTTCACGAGAACGTCTATGGATTTTTCTTTCGTTTTTTTCATTATTTTTAACAAGAGCATTGATGAACTTTGGCTTGTGTAGAACCACCCTCCTGGAGCTTAGTGATTTCTGTCTTCATCTGGTTTTCTTGTAGCTGCATGCATAATTTGGATCAGTTCCATATGTAATTACATATTACATTAATCTTCAAACTAGTTACAGTTACTTGAGTTATATTACACATTAAGAAATAAATTCTCTCCCTTAGCATAATAAAAAAAAAAAACTATAAAAGTACTAACCGTTAAGAAAAAAAAAAAAAGGTAGCCCGTTACAAAGGTAGAATAAGTGAGTTTAGTCTGAGCACATATGTAAAATACTATGGAAGTTTCAAAATACTTTGGGTAATGGTTTCAATATTAAAACAAGTTATTGTTTACTCTTATTCTTATAAATTACTTGGTATTCCATTACTAAAATGGCAGGTAGCTTGGAAAAAGAAAAACTATCTTTGCATTCAGGAAATTAATCGAATGACTGCTGGATCACTTAGGTTGGATCACTATTTCTGATGTTACAACTCTGCGAAGTTTTACGTTGTTTACATTTTTGTTTACAGTGTTTTTCAACCATTTTCATAGGATAATGTGTTTTTGGAATTTCTGCATTCCTGTCTTAACATTTTGCTGGCGTAAAAATACTGTTTTCCTTGGATATAGGATCTTTGGATCCCAGCCCTTTCCTCTCAATAATTGGTACATATTATTAAATTGTCTTTTGTCTTCCAGTGTTGTAGATAAGTCCGTAACCATCTGCTTTTCATTCTTTTTATTTAACAAAATTTTTATCTAAATACTTACAATTTTTTTTTTATATTTAAACTTAATAGACTTCATGGAACTTCATACTAAATTTGCACCATTTTTGTTAATGTTGCTGGGATTCTATGAGCTCTTTAATATCAACCTTCAAGTTAGCTATCAGCTTAGAAAAGTTAGCTTACTTATAAGATGTATAAATCCCCATTTTTGCATCTGAAAATAACTGTTTTCAATCTTTCTACATAATATTATTAACTTTTAAAAGTATTCTCTATTTTAAAATATTCTCAGAGAATCATACCCCATCTTCTGCAGTTATTCTTATGACCACTAATTTTGAGGTGCATTGGGATGTTTTACAAGGTAACTTCCCTTGGTTCAGTAGTACTAACATGTTTTATATATTCTAGATGTGTAGCTGTCCACATTCTTGATTTTGTTGAATGTTTACCCATGATGTTGTTTAGCATGTTCCCCTCTCCCTTGTCTTTCCTATGAACAGGTAGTGAGAATTAAAGATTTTATCATATTCTGGTTCAGTCTTTCAGCAAGAACAGTTCCCAGGTTACCTACCAGTCAGTGATGATCATGCCTAGGTCCATTATTTCATTAAAAATGGTGCTTTTTTAATTCCACAACTCCTTTCCTGTTTATTAGCTGAAAAACTTTCAGAAAGAAGAAATTTATATTATCAACTATTTAACTTATTAGAGTATAGTTTATACAAGAAAATTTGGTTAAATACTCGACTTTTTAAAAAAAGTATTTAGTAGTTTCTAAAATAATGGTTTTATTCTTTAACGTTCTTCAAAGGAGATCAAGAATTTTTTTTTTTTAAATCTGTGTGGTATTTTTTAATGTATTTTGGATGTTATTAAGATCTCATGAATTTAAACATATTTGATTTGTTTCAATTCATTATGGTTATTTTTATTAACGTTCATTTTTTTTCAAAATATTAAAATGTCCCTTTTTATACAGTGGAAGCCTTTTCAAATTGGCTCATTTCATCCCTAAGTTAACGTTAACTGCTCTCTCTAGCTCTAAACATATCTGCTACCACCCCTGCAATAATAGTAGTCTTTGACAACTTCTTTGTATTTGGCTATGAGGATATATCCCAGGCTCCTTTGTTCTATTTTGCTCAAGTACTGAAATTAATCATTATTTTGAAAATTGTTTTTACTGTTAAATATATTTTATTAAGTAACTACCAAATGAACTACTCATTCTATTATTCTACTTTATTATTTTTTCTAGATATTTTTAATAGAACTAGAAATTTATATATATATCTCAAAGAAAGTCTTGATAATCTACTTCTGAAAAAAAACCTTATGGAGCACACTTCCACTCTGACACACTTAGGGTGGACATGAGTCAGAATCTATAGAAGCTCATATATATAACTTACAAAACTGTAATACCTGATGAGTTTAACAGATACTTGAAATTTAAATTTAGTAATTAAGATTTTTTTTTTAATTATTTATTTTACATTTTCATCTATTTTTCTTTAAGGTAATAACATTATGATGATGAATTGTTTTCTTTATCCTATTCATATTATTATATATACTGTGTATTTACACAAATAACACACACATTCTATGATATTTTGCCAACCACACCCTCCTCCCATGAAGTGTTATTTAAACATCCTATGCTAATTTTTTTTTCTGTTGCTGTAGAAAAATTAGCATAGTACAGTTATGAAAATACCTTGGAGGGGAGGTCATGGTTGGCAAAAAACCTTATAATGTGTGCATTATTTGCATAAAAAATATGGTGCATACTTACAAGTTAATCTTTTCACCAAAAAACCCACATTGATTACCTGTGACAATTTCAGAATTCTTCAGATTCTATTAGTCCTTATGGGAATATCTCACTAGGAAAGTACACTCAGAAAAAAAAAAGAAAAAGTTGCTGTCGAGAGTGTTTAGACTCAAAGGGACTCAGAGCAGAACTGCCCAGTAGGACTTCCAAGGAGTGGCTGGTGGATTTGAACTGCTGCTCTTTTGGTTAGCAGCCAAGCTCTTCAACCACTGCATCATCAGGGCCTCACACTCAAATTACTGGGTTTAAAGTTACTTGAAATAATTATTCATCTTCATCTGCTGCAAAAGACCTCTTCACAATATTAAAAGCAAAGATGTCACTTTAAGGACTCAGGTGTGCCTGACCCAATCCATTGTGTTTTCAATCGCCTCGTATGCTTGTGAAAGCTGGACAATGGATAAGGAATACCGAAGAATTGATGCCTTTGAATTATGGTGTTGGCAAAGAATATTGAATATACGATAGACTGCCTGAAGAAGGAACAAATCTGTCTTGGAAGAAGAACGGCCAGACTGCTCCTTAGAAGCAAGGATGATGAGACTTTGTCTCACGTACTTTGGACATGTTATCAGGAGGGACTGGTCCATGGAGAAGGACATCATGGTTGGTAGGGTAGAGGGTTAGGGAAAAAGAAGAAGACCCTCAACAAGATGGATCGACACAGTGGCTGCAACAATGGGCTCAAGCATAGCAAGGATTGTGAGGATGACACAGGACAGAGAAGTGTTTCCCCCTGTTGTACATAGGGTCGCTATGAGTTGGAACTGACTCAATGGCATCTAACAACAATAACAACACATTCTTCATAGTGGAGGTACACTACGAGCTCAATAAGAATTACCTTCATCTCTCTTATTTAGCTTTTGGTTTTTAAGAATTCATAAATTTTAATATTGACTAATTGCTATGTAAAACGTTTATCTAGTTACAAAATAAAATCTACAAAATGAGGTGTATTCAGAGAAGTCTAGCTTCTGTGTCTGTTTTCTCCTGTTTCCTCCCTTGTAGGTAACTATGTGTTGGAAAATGTGTTTATTTTTCCATTTTTAAATGGTATATTAATTTATGTGCATTGTCTTTGCTTTTCTTAAATGTATTTTAATATAATTACATTTTGCATTACCACTGTTATCGGTGAAATGCAACAACTTTTATATGTTTATGAATAATTTGACATCTTCTTTTGTATGGACATGTACATGCATACATGCCAGGGATAAAAGGACTAGTCATCAATTCCTCTTGTTTTAAATTAGTGGATGCCCTTCCACTCTTGAAGAATATAATTATACTGACGTTTAAATAATTTTGTGTCCAGATTATAACCTCAACCTCCAACTGTATTATATTCTTCAAATGTAACAATTTATGCATGTATAGGATTATGATGACAGTATTAACTAATTAGTTATTTTAAAATATGACGTCTTTAAATAAATATATTAACAGTCACAAACCAAGTGAAACTCAGAGTTTAAGTGAGCTGGCATTTCATAATATCAGTTTATACAAAGATGATGTCTTTAACTCATGAATTTTTGCCAATATTCTCTTTTGTTGATTTCAGCTTTAAATTATTGCCAAGATTGAGTTTTGCAGTATTCAGTATGCTCATTTGGCATTACTTACTATTATAAACTCAATATATAATAAAGTGTTAAAAATGTAATATTAAACATGTTTTCGGTTATGTTTATACAACATTAAAACATTTTGGAAAACATATGAGATCTGTAAAAACAAAATATTTTTCTTGAAAGATATCATGACTAGTGTTAGCTGGCAATTATGTTGCTTGAGATTCATAAAACCCACCACATCTTCTTAGACTTTACGATTGTTGTTTTTGCCAGAACGAAAGTAGATAATTAATTACTATTTAATTATAACAGGACTGTAATGTGACAGTTTTTGCTTTGTTTTTCAGTTTTAACATATTTTGTAACTGTTTAGATTATTTCACTTCTTTTGGTTCTTACAGAAATAACTTCCTGGGAATGTACAAATATCAAAGCTCTCCCATTATTCTTAGCTTCTTTATCCTTCTTGCAATGGAGCTGTAAATGCCAAATTATAAAATAGAAAATGGAATTATTCTCTCTCCTTTTTGCTCTTCCTATACGTATACATCCATTCACAGAACCATCTACTCTCAAAGTCAATTAAATGCACTTTTTTAAAAACAATTTTAGGCTGTCTTTAAAAAAAAATCCATTGAATAAAAATCATATTTAAGTATTACTTCACTAATACTTCAAGAATATAATATCAGTTATCTCTGAAACCACAACATGTGAGCCTTTATCATCCTTTTCTGGTATTAATGAAATGATGAAATGCAATAGTTTAATCATTGCCCCTTTTATAATTCCGTAAGTTTTACCTTAAATATTTCAAAATTTTGACATGTGTTATCTACAAGAAGCAGCAGCACATACAGTATAATACATGATCAGAGGAGCAACAGTCCACAGAAATCTTTCTTTTCCTGCTTTCTTGTTTTATTTATTCACATAAACTAGTTTTGTTTCCTATTTAGCTTATTCAAAATGACAAACAAATTTTAATATTTTAAAGTTATATTTTAAAAAAATGCAAAATTCAATTCATTTTTGTAATTCCATATTCAACTTGTGGTTTACACTAGAGGGAGCAAGGGTTCAGCAAACACAATGTTAACCAGTCCATCCTTCTTCTTTTGCTATTACAATTTCTAGAAAGTTATCCATAAAATATGTCAATAACTGACAGGAAGACGGCGGTTGACATGGCATTTCATAAGGTTGGGAAAAGGAAAAAAAAATAGCAAATCTCTATAAATGTTAATATCCTGAGGAGATTTGAAAATTTTTGAGTAAAATGTATGCAAAATCTATTTTTATATCTATAAACAAATCCAAAAGTTTGAGAAAGTTTATGGTAAGTAACGTAAGTTATAATAATGTATACTCAAGTTATAGTGTGTCATAACTAAGTGATCTTGTCTGTCAGACAAGTCCAAGTTTAGACCCATTTTGCTGGAAAAATCTTTGCTCATGCTTCCTCTAACTTCCAAAAGTGTCTTAGTTTGGACAACAAATTATATGATAAGACTTGCCATAATACACCGAGACAAAATTGTCTGGAAGACATGCTAGGAAAACACAAAGAACAGAAATTTGGGAGTAAACCAGCTATAGAATTTGTCTCTGAAGAATATGCCCAATAGTTTAAATTAAAGGACCCAAGGAAATTTTTGAATTTATGATTGTCTGTGGTAGCATCCGTCTGTAAAGAAACCAACCTTGTGAGATCTGTTTTTTGTTTTTTGTTTTTTTTTTAGTTCCTTGCAACTGAGTCTGATAACACCATTATTGTATGCAACTGTCTACCTTGGAACACAGCCAACAGCCAGAGGAGGGGACTGTGAGAAGATCATGGCCATGCATTTTAGAATTAAAGTGTGGATTCCTGTTCTAATGGAAATTAAGACATTTAGACACAGTGGGACATACAGCAAAATCTAGGAGAGGAAGATGTCGCATTGTATGACAGGACATTATCATGCCTTCTTAAGACCAGTGCTTTAGCTACAGTGTTTTTCAATCTTCTTGTTGATTTGCTTAAAATATAAACCTATTCTCTGTCAAGGATAAGGGCAGCAAAGCTGACTCTAGACCACACACATAGGGTAAAGATGAGAATCCTAACTGTTGGATTGCCGAAACTGACACATCGTGTATCACAGTTTTGTATGGACAATTTTCTGTATGATATTTCTGTCAGAATTTTCACTAGAGCTTATTCAGGAAATATTAGGGCTTGAGCTGGGATCTGGCCAAATCTGTTGTCAGTCTAATAATATGATACAAAAAAAAAAAAAATACAGAGTAATGAAGTAGCAAGAAATTGTCTTATACAATAAGAAGTAAATCTTCAAAGTTGATTGGCTCCCTTTCTCTGCCAATTAAAAAAATTCCTGTAGCAATTGGCTCCTCCTACCTGGATGGCCAGGATTTGTTTATCAGCAGGCTTCTTTTTAAGGAATTGGGGAGCCACTGTGTTTACTTATTTATCTGTGCATAGTGTTTGCACTGCTCCTTTGCTAACTCTTTTAGTTAACCCAAGTGAACACAATCAGGATACAATTCTTATAATCACTTTAATTCCTTGGACCTATCATTAGCAATTGAACCTAGCTTGAGAACTTCTCATACATAATCTCATTTGATCATCACAACAAACATTTGAGTAGCTCAGATAGATTAATTAACATTTTCTTGACCATGCAGTTAACGAAGGGCAGAGAGGAGCCTTCTGTCTAATAGAAACATATCTATTGTGATAAAGTTTAATTCTGCAGTTAAACAGTAACTTGAAGTGCATAGACTTACCGGGTAAATTTTTCCCATGATGTTGTCTAGTCATTATGCTTGAAATAAGGATACTGTTTACAATGAAATAGCTTCAATCTCTTTAATACACAATACAGAGAGAATGGGAATTGGGAACCATAGACAGTATCTTTGATTGTCAATATCATACACCATTGAAAGTAATCACTAGATAAAGGAGAGTAAGCTATTGTAACTCATTAGAGGAAAAATAAATAAATAAAAATGCATCAGAATGCAAGGCAACTTCTTGTTTAAAAGCCCCAAGTTCCAGTATAGAAACTGAACAAAAACCCATCTGGCCATATGTTATCAGATTTTGATGAAAACCCCAATTTTTACATATCATACATGATAGTTTTACATTAATTTTATAAGTAAAAGACTTTCAGAGTTCATTTGAAGATTTAGATTCATGTAAAACCCAAAGATAAAGCATTTATTAATATGCTGGTTTAGTCCAATTAATTTGGTGAAAGAAAATGTTGCAGAGGGACTATATCACGTTTATAACAGACACTCACTGACACTTAAAAATTTATTGATTATAAGCCTGGGCTTACTTGTCTACTTGTCTTTCTCTCACTCCAAAGTTTTGTCTCTCTGTCCCTAGTGCCTAGCACTGGAATCTTCTTTACGGTTGGTATTCAATTCCTTTTAATCTTTAAAAAAAAACCAAAACAAAACTTTGGGAACTACGTAGTCTATCAGCTATCTAAAAAACAACTGAACAAATTTAATGAACTTTGGGGAAATGATACTAGTAGATAATCCTTTGATCTAGCTTAACTGCCATTATAAATAAATATAATTTTTAAAATGTGATCATAAAGCTTTAAAGTAAAATAAAAAATAATAATTAGTTTCTATTTTGGTAGCGCAGTGGTTAAGAGCTTGGCTGTTAACCAAAGTTGGCAGTTTGAATCTACCAGCTGCTCCTTGGAAACCCTATAGGGCAGTTCTTCTCTATCCTATAGGATCGCTGTGAGTCCCAACTGACTAGACGGCAGCAATTTTTTTTTTTTTGGACATACAGGAAAGGTGTGTGTGTGTGTGTGTGTGTGTGTGTGTGTGTGTGTGTAGGGAGGGAAAGAGAGAGTAAGAGAGAGAGACTTATCTCCGTATAAAGAGGTAGCCATAATATGTCAAAAATTTCCATTTATTTTAATCTAAGTCTCTTAGTTAAATAATACACAAAGACTTGGAGAAACTAAGCATTAGTTTCAGGAAAATAGTCTTTATTTTAAAGCATGTTATTTGGAGTTTATCTGAGAAACAAATTACAGACCAGTATTACAAAGAAAGAACAAGAAATCATTAATGAACAATTATAACAACTAGTGAAGGAAATAAGCAATTAGAACTTGCATGAAGAAAGATAAATACCCACATGTAACTTTTCACAACAATAAATGCAAAGCAATAAAAGTAAGGGCTTTCTTTACTAATGAAAGTCAGGTAACCAAAGACGATATCCTAAATTAAAAAAAGATAAGGTTAATTCCTGCCTGTTAAACAATAGCTAAAAAAATTAGGTGTATATCCTGATTTTAAAATATTCATATTTAGCATTTATTTTTACTTAATCCATATGAAAGATAATACATATGTAATTTTTGTTGACACTCTTATCATTTTCAAGTACAGTGAAACCTGTGAGAGCCAGAACTCGACAGGGCTGCCTTGTTTTTCTAGGTCTTGAAAGTTTTCTGCCTTTGACAGGGTGCAATCTTACCATTTTTCTATTGCTCATTTTAGTGGAAAATATTTGAATTTTCCTTCTGTGACAGGTTTCTGCCTTATGCAGATTCTGGCTTGCTCAGGTTTTATTGTAATATTTTTCAATTAAATTAAATATGAGTCCTTAAGTTGAGTGCGTTTTGTTCCCTGCAGTTAAATTTTACTTTATTATAAGTGATTTAAGTACAATTGCATTTTATATATACATATATATACACATATATACATATCTGCTCTTGTAAAGATTACAGCCTAGAAAACTCTATGAGACAGTTCTATTCTGTCACATGGGGTCCCTATGAGTCAAAAATTGACTCAACAACACCTAATACCAACAACAACATATAACACACACACACCCACAGCTTTGATAGGTAACCCTCTGTTGGATCCTATTGATGACTGCAAACTACTGATCTCCTGCTGCTTATTCAAACTCTTCAAATTGCTTATTTAAAATACAGTCAAAAATATAACTTTATATTATCTTCATTAGTTACCACTTATTGCACTATCAGTTGCCTTTAAAAAAATCTCACAAGCCTGCTTAATATCCCTAATTAATAATATAGATAGATATAGACAGACAGATAGACAGGTGGATGGGTAGACAGGTAGATAGGTAGACAGGTAGACACACAGTCTACTGACTATGGAATATTAAGGAAAGAGAAATGTTGCAAGCCATAGACATTTAAATGATTCAATGAGTACCTGAGGTTCTCATTGTACGATAACAGAACCATGAAGTTCATGTTCAGTGAGCTTTTGTAGCTCAAATAAATCCCATGATTGCTTACATACTCTAAGAGATCACTTAAATAGCTATCATATTCCTTCAAAGGATTATCACATAATGATATATACCAATTTATACTGAGTACTTGTGTACTCTTGGGAAACAGGCACAGATTAGAATATATCAAGATTATAAAAGAGCTTGCAATCAAGTTGGAAAACAAAACATATAAAAAGTTGAGAAAATCTACTTACATATATTGCTCAGATATGCTATCTTAATACTTACATATTTTTCTTTTTTGTGTTTTCTCTTTTCCCCATAAAATTTTAGTTGCTAAAAGTCGTATATAATAAACCTCATCGATTTCACATTTTAGATCATTGCAATTTTGTTTTGGCTTAGCCATTTCATAGAAAATAATTTTTCCCATAGGTATTTATATTTACCTTGTGTTTACATCACAATTTATCTTTAAGGGAAGAAAAGAAATCTCAGAATCTGAACAAGGTAGCATCCACAATATATGGCATATAATTAAAAAATTACTAGTCTTGCAAGGAAGCAAGGAAAATTGACCAACATCCAGAGGCGGAAAATTAAGTAGCATGAACTCAGAAACTGCCTTATGTTGGAATATGCAGATAAGGACTTAGAAAATAAATATTCACAATTTAAAGATTTGATGTAAAAGATGGATGTAACACGGCAAAAAACTAGGATTTTCTACTGAGAAGTATAGAAAACATAAGGAACCAAAATGGAAAGTCTAGAACTGGAACACATATCTGAAATAAAAAGGTATTAAATGGACTTAAAGACAGATTGAATAGTACAGAAGAAAAGATTAGTATAACAGAAGACAAGTCAGAAATTATCCGAGCTAAAATACAGAGGAATAGGCCTAGAAAGACATTAAAAGCGTCAGTCATTTGTGTAACATTATAAAGCACTCTAGAATATGCATAGTAGGAGAACTGTTTAAAAAAAAGAGAGAAAGAGAGAAAACATCGAGGCAGAAAAAATATTAGAAGAAATAATGCAGATATTTTCCAAATTTGATGAAATAATGTTAACCCACGTATTAAAGAAACTCAACAAACCCAAAGCAGGAAAAATCAAAAGAAATATGAACCTAGGTAGATTATAGTTAAATTTGTGATGATATAAAAAGAAAATCTAAAAGGAACTCAGAATAAATAAATTAAAAAAAAGACAATTTACATTAAGGAACAATAACAAAAACAAAAAATCTATGATTTCTAAACACAAACCTGACATGTTTAAAGTGGCAAAGAAAAAAAAAAGGAAGCCTAGAATTTTATATTCAGAGAAAATATGATTGATAAATGAAAATGAAACAAAGATATTTTGATGTAAAGAAAAGATTAGAGAATTTCTTACCAGAAAGCCTAAACTAAAAACTGTAAAATTAAAAAGTTAAAGAAAGTTCTATAGACTGAAGGCAAATTATACCATATAGAAAGACAGATCTACACAAAGAAATGAAGAGCAATATAAATTGTAACCAAATGGATAAATTTAAAGTTTAATAAACTTTGCCAGTTTTTAAATTTCTTTAATAAGCCACTGACGATTGTGGGATTGTATAACCTACGTAGAAGTAAAATTGATGCCAACAATAACACAAAGAACTAGATGCAGAAATGCAATCATATGGTTATGACAATCCTATGTTATATGTGAAATGTAATATTACTTGACTATACACAGAGATAAACCCTGGAGCAACTACTAAATAAATGTACAGCAACAAAAAGAAAAGAAAAAAGCAATTACTGGAAGAGAAATAAAATGCTACAATAAGCAGACCAATTAAAAAATCTCTTTTCAAATTAAAGCAAAAATGTATGGCTAAGGAACAAATAAGAGATGGTTGGAAAAATGACTAATGCCAAGAAGCTGGCAAACTACTGACAATTTAATACCGTGTCATAAATGCTAAGCTCAGATGTATGCACGATGACAAGAAAAGCTTCTCAGAACATAGACGATATAATTTCAGAAGGGAAAATGTTAGAGGCAAGAATAATAATAATAAAGGATTTGCACTAACTCAGGAGTAGGGTAATCATGACTTGAAATAGTAGCAATTAGAATAGAAATAGCAGTTGGCTTGGATGGAGGACAGGCAAGACCAAGAAAGACTCAGATTTAGCATGAAAAACAAAAGCATTGGTGCCATGAGCTAAGGAGAATAAAACAAATAAACAACAATAACAACAACAACAAAAAAAAAACAGTTGCCATCCGGTGGACTCCACCTCATGGCTACCCCATGTGTGTCAAAGCAGAACTGTGCTGATTTTACAGAAGTAGACTGTCGGACCTTTTCTTCCCAGGTATCTCTGGGTGGACTTGAACCTCTAACCTTTCAGTTAGCAGCCCGCACATTAACTGTTTGAAACACACAGGGACTCCAGAGCTAAGAAAAGGAAGGAGTAATCAATAGAGGCTGATCTTACAGATGTCAAGTAAAATTAAAATGGAAATTGTGTATAATATTTGGCAGCAATGACATTTTTTGTAACTCATTTTAAGAATGTAAAAAGACCTGCCTTTTTAATGTGAAGAATAATTTTAAAGTTGTTGGTAGTTGCCATCCAGTTGGTTCCAACTCATAGTGACTCATATATACAACAGAATGAAATACTGCCCTGCCCTGTGCCATCCTTACAACCATTTTTATGCTTGAGGCCATTGTTGCAGCCACTGTGTCAATCTATCTCGCTGAAAGTCTTCCTCCTTTTGTTCACCCTCTACTTTACCAAGAATGTTGCCCTTCTCCAGTGACTGGTCCCTTCTGATAACATGTCCAAAGTACATGAGACAAAGTCTCACCATCCTTGCTCCTAAGGAGCATTCTGGCTGTACTTCTTCCAAGACAGAATTTTAAACTTAGGGCTCTGATAAGACTATGACTCTGAAAATGTAAGAGGAGTTGTAGAACAGGTCTTTCTAGATGTAAGAAGCAACAAGGTAAGGAGCCCAAGTGCATGGAAACTAGATAATAATCCTAAAAAGTGACCAGGGGGTGTGGTGGTAGACTATTATATAATGGATTAGACAATTCACACGTAAATCATCAGGTGTTGAGTACATTAACAATTCCTTTCATCTAATAGAACTTTCAGATTTGTGCAAAGACATCAGAGTGGAATATATACATATGTGAACAAGTAGATCTCTGTTACCTCAGACAATTTACTGAATACTAAATAGGAACCCTGGTGGTGAAGTGATTAAGAGCTCAGGCTGCTAACCAAAATGTCCGCAGTTAGAATTCACCAGCCACTCCTTGGAAACCCTATGGAACAGTTCTCTGTCCTACAGTGTTGCTGTGAGTCGGCACTGACTCGATGACACACAGCAACAAATAGAAACCTGAGGAGTATTAGGAAGGCCAAAGAGAACAAAGTCTAAGTCTTAGATCAGTGCCAAGACATACTGACCGAGAATTTCAAAGACAGTGCTATATCCGTACATTAAAAAACGATTTTATCCCAGAAGAAAGTTTGATCTTTTTTCTACTTAAGTTGAAATAGATAGACCTTGCATTAAAAATACTTCCAGGGTTTTGAAATTTTCTTTATATAAGTCATTTTACTCTTACCCTCACACTCTAAATGAATAATTTATTTTATAAGTATCAGCACAAATCTGGTTCCCATGAGGCAGAATTTAAAGATGTCCAAAATGTCCAGTGTTTCCAAACTGCTGTACCACTCCATCATCTCAAACATCAACTCCTCCTCCTCCCCTTAGTACATTTCCTCCCATCTTTGGGGCTCTGACTGCAGTATCTCACAGAATCCACAAACCCTACTTAAAGTTAAGTGATTTATTAGGGAACTAACAGGTTACAACTCAGGATTGGGATCAACATTGAAGTAACAGGAACAACACTTGAGGACACAGTTCCTTGATCAGGACAGCTTCTTCTCGCCCTATGCCTCAGGGCCTACTGGGAGCCTTCATGAGCAAGTGTTATACCTCTTAGCTCCATACGTCAGCAAGTCCATCTGCACATGTCTGGCACCAGTCTCCTGGTTCCTGCCATCTCATGCTGCAGTGTCTCCCTGTTTTCCCTGTTACATATACTCCCTTTCTCTCTCCATCTCTCCGTTTGAGCCTAGAGGGATGGCAAAACTGACCAATCCCCTCATTAGAGTTCCATACACCTTATTTGCATGGACCCCCTCCCACAAGTGTGCCATGCACCTTATTTACATTATTAGCAAGATATCTAATCCCCTTGGTGGGCCACAAGCACCTCATTGGCATAGTCACACACAGTCATTTGGTGGGAGTTACAAAGACTATGGCTAGAGGAGCTATATTAATTAATTCACTGCACTGCACACTTATTCCCAAAACAACAATATACAAAAAATATCAGCAGATCAGAAGGAGCTGTCCAAAGAGTGAGGATAGTATCACTAAAAAGATGCTTTTTTAAAAAATTGTTTTAAATTTTTCTGTTACTGATGTAAAATTTTTGCTAAATATGAGCATATATATCAAATAATTCTGTAAACTATAAATTTCTTTACTTCTTCCTTTAATAATTTTTCAAAACAACTGCTAACATTCAGAACTTTAATTGCTGTACTGTAATGTGACTTCAGGGATTTTTGTTTTTACATTTATAAACAAATTTGCAAAATATTAAACATTATTTGTAATTATGATGCAAAAATACAGCTGAGGAACTAAACATATAAATTGGGTTCTGTCATATGCACAAATATATGCAGCTTTCAATACACAAAGCATACACAGAATGTTCATGTAGTATAAACAAAAAAGGAATGAATCTGGCTGAAGCTACCTTAAATATAGTGATACTCAGCTGCACTTTTAATTCAACTAGAATATGTTGTTGTTATTGTTAGGTGCCATCAAGTTGGCTCTGACTCACAGAGATCCCATGCACAACAGAACAAAACACTGCCCAGTCCTCTGGCATCCTCACAGTCATTGATATGTTTGAGCCCATCGTTGCAGCCATTGTGTCAATCCTTCTAGTTGTGGGCCTTTTATTTTTTCACTAACCCTCTACTTTACCAAAAATAATGTCCTCCTCCAGGGACTGGTCACTCTTGATAACATATTCAAAGTACGTGAGACGAAGTCTTGCCATCCTTGTTTCTAATGAGCATTCTGGCTGTACTTTTTCCAAGACAGATTTGTTCATTTTTCTGGCAGTCCATGGTACGTTCAATATTCTTTGCCAGCACCACAATTCAAAGGCATCGAGTCTTCTTTGGTCTTACTTTTTCACTGTCTAGCTTTTGCATGCATACTAGGCGATTGAAAATACCATGGCTTGGGTCAGATGCACCTTAGTCTTCAAGCTGACGTCTTTGCTTGTTAATACTTTAAAGAGGTCTTTTGCAGCAGATTTGCCCCGTGCAATAAGTCCTCTGATTTCTTGACTGCTGCTACCATGGACATTGATTGTGGATCCAAGTAAAAATGAAATCCTTGACAATGTCACTATTTTCCCCATTTACCATGATGCTGCTTATTAGTCCACTTGTGAGGATTTTTGTTTTCTTTATGTTGAGGGGTAATCCGTACTGCAGGCTGTAGTGTTTGATCTTCATAAGTAAGTGTTTCAAGTCCTCTTGACTTTCAGCAAGCAAGGTTGTGTCATCTGCATATCCCAGGTTGTTAATGAATTTTCCTCCAATACTGATGCTGCGTTTTTCTTATATAGTCCAGGTTCTGGGATTATTTGCTCAGCATACAGACTGAGTAAATATGATGAAACGGTACAACTGTGAAGCACACCTATACTGATTTTACACCATACAGTTTCCCCTTGGTCTGTTGAAACGATTGCCTCTTGGTCTATGTACAGGTTCCGTGTGAGCACAATTAAGTGTTCTGGAATTCACATTCTTTGAAATGTTATCCATAATATGTTATGATCCACACAGTCAAGTGCCTTTGCACAGTCAATAAAGCACATAAAAATTTTTCTGGTATTTTTCTGCTTTCAGCCAAGATACATCTGACATCAGCAATGATATCCCTTGTTCCAAGTCCTCTTTTGAATCCAGCTTGAACTTCTGGCAGTTCCTTGTCAATGTACTGCTGCAATTAGAATATAACAAGTGTAATGTGCATCCCTCAGGGTTGTTTGTACCATGAATGGTTAAGGAATCATCTTGCTATATGTGGCTCTAGTTTCTAGTATATGTCTTTGTTCTTAAGCAACAATTAAATTGTAAACATTCTTGGCTATTGAAAAACAAAAAGCTGCCTGAAAATCCAGCATTACTGATTTTTTCAGAATACTTGAGCAATTGCACATAAGGCCTTTACTTAGCACCTTTTCCTAAAACAGACTATAGTGTGGTAAATTTGGAATCTAGTAAAACTGCTTTATTATTCTACCGTGTTTTTAGAAAAGTTTATTATTTTTGCTGCCCTGTTAAATAAGTGGATATAAGAAAGAACTTATAATAATGTGAAATTATATTAGCTTTTATTTGATCAAGAAAATACATTAGTATACTGCACTCTCTTTAACATGCTTTTGCCCACTTACTTGCATTATTCTTCAGAAGGATGGGTATAAGTTACAAAAGTTTTGATATAGAATTTAAACGTCATGTAAGCAAGAACTGAGTAGATATAAATGAGAAATCATTTCTCAAAGTAAAATGCCAATAAATAGGTAGGCTGAATAAGTTTAAATTTGTTATTGAATAAATATCTTTACATGAGTATTAAATGAAAGCACACTCATTAACAGTAAAAACCACATTAATATTTAGGTAAAAAATGTGATTCTTAGAATTATGTCACAGCAATTTTGGAATAAGATTTGGATCAATGCAAAATGAAGTAAATAGAAAAAAATTAAATATATTGTCCTAGAAGGCATAGAGCATTACAGATTATTCCTGTTTCCATAATGTGTGTGATAAAATTATAGATTTTGAATTATAGATATAAAACTTTATGGAGTCAAAAAATAAGAAGAAAAATATTTTTCAGGATAACTCATTTCTAATTTTTCTTAGAACTCAATGATATGAACTATTGAGTTTAGAAAGGGGTATTACCACTTCAGTCTATTTGCATACTATTAGAATTGGTACTTTTTCAGCGGTAACTTCAACAGAAGTTTTATAAATATTTTATCGTTGTTGATGTCTGGCTACTTTTAGGATTTTTTTCTGTTTCAACATCAAGTGTAATTTGATCTTCAGACAATTGAGTGCTGGTGTTGTGTTGTGGATTCTGCAGTTGCCTATAATTTCTCATGAACAATAATTGTCAGAGAATTATAAGCCTGAGGAATCTTTATTGATCTCAACACTTACAGATTAGAAATTGTTCTGGAAAGACTGTGAGAAAACAAATATGGTGCTAAATATCATGGATCCTGCATGAATCTGATATGAGAGTTCGTCTCAACTAGCTAATGATCTGGTGAAAGAGACAGATGTGTAAACAAAACATCACACAAAACTGCTTTAGCTTCCTGTACGTGGCATTGAAAACCTTTTAGGAAAAATTAAGACCACCTAATTCAACACATAAAAATTAAGAAGAGCATATCATCTAGCCAAAAAAGATACGATATTTGAGGGAAGATAGAATTCTAGTAAATTCTGACGGTGAAACGTGACTTCATCAGCCTTTGCCCAGGGTGAATTTCAGGCAAAATAAATTTTTCTAGCTCCCCCATTCCACAACAAGAGTAACAGCTCCTGCATAAACTAATTGCAGTACAAACCATATAGTATTGCAGTTGTTTGCAGGTTTTCCATTTCTACAAAGAGTGGGCTTCGTTTTGTGTTCATTTTGGTGTCTAACTCACTTTTAGACTTGAACATAGTACTTGGTTATTTCTTAAAGAACACCTGCTGGCATATTATTGATTTAAACGAAGGCAATAGGCATCCTTTATTATAACTTTAGACTACAGTTTGTATTTTCCATCTTAGATATAATCTTAGTCTTCTATTTTCACATAGTAAGAAATGGACAACTAATAATAGAGTATTTCACAAGTCATAGTCAGACACATAGGAGAATCAGCCTGTTTCAAAAGCATAGCTTTTCCTGAGATTTATATATATAGTATATATCACATCAAGTGATTTGTTGCTGTGTATGAATTTTTACATATACACATTTAAGAATACTTTAACATGTTTGATAAAATAATTACAAAGAAATCTCTATTATAGATTCATAATTGCATTAAATATGAATAAACATCAGTTACAAGGAAAATATAATTCCTTTGGAGTCTGATTTCTCTTCTAAAAACAAATATACATGAAATATATTTTTAGCAGTTTGAAGAGTTCTTAACAATGAATTCCACATATTCTTTGCATTTTCTGAGATCAAATACTTTTAATTAAATTGTAAAGTAGATGTCTTTCAGAGGTGTACTGAACTGAAGATAAGTGCATTCAGGTGATGAGTATGCAGTTTCCTGAACTGAAGTCATTATTTAATGATAAGGATCTCTGTAGTGATTAGATTGCTCCGCTTGCCTACTACAAAATGAAAATTAAAAAAAAAGCAATATTTATACATTATAGCAATTGGGTTTGAATTTTAATAAGTGTATACATTCATAAAAATGCTAGCAATAAGCTAGTTAGATCAAAATATTAGTTCACTTGTTGAATTCTACTTTGTGCCAGGAAATGGCACAAGTACTATAAATTCAATAAGGAAATTCTATCGGGGAGGGGAGTGTAATGAGCAAGACTAACTTTAAAACAAGTATGTAAAGTAAAATGTGGTAAGTTGAATTATTAAAATAAGGCTTTAGAATCAGAGGGAGAGACATTTAATAAGACTCCAGAATGATGTGTTGGCTGAATAGAGGCTGAATAGGAGTTGGACAGGTGAGAACTGGGTTTGGACAGTGAGGATGGGCTAATGTGCACTCCAGGAAAATTGACCAAAGTGATCAAAGACATGGAAATGTCTCTCTGTAGGAGTCACTACAAACTATTAGATCAATCGTATCATAAATTACAAGACTAAGAGTGAAGAACTAAGGTCATATATGTTGGTAGGAATCCATGAAGTTTTCACTGGCAAATTTTGGGATGTAGATTTCCAGTCCTTTCTTCCTAGCCTGTCTTAATCTTAGAACACTATGCAAATAACTTGCATTGGACATGTCATCAGGAGAGATCAACTGCTGAAGGAGGACATCATGTTTGGTGAAGTAGAGGGCCAATGAGGGTGTGGGAGAACATTGGTGAGATGGATTGATACAATAGCTGCAAGGATAGACTGGAACATGCTGGTGATTGTGAGGATGATGCAGGACCAGACAACGTTTTCTTCTCTTGTACATAAAGTCCCCATGAGTTGGAGTCAACTCTATAGCGGCTAACAACAAAAACAACATGGTGGTAAGGAACAAGTCTTGGATAAGTTTTGTGCCATGATAACTTAATTAGACTTTTATCAGTGGTTCTCACACTTTAGTATGTGTAAGAATTGCATTAATTTGCCTATTAAAATTATAGATTCCCAGTACCTACTTTCAGAGATCTGATTCAGTGCATCTGGGGCGGAGTCTAGGAGTTTGTATTTTTAATAGGTAACTATGAGTCAGAACTGACTGGACAGGCAATGGGTTTGGTTTTGTTTTCTAAAGATGAATCTTATTTAGGTGATTCATGGAACAAGTTTGGAGAACAAAACTGACAAGCAGAGAAAGTAAAATTTAGATAGATAACTGCAAAGTAAAGGGTAGTTGTGAGAAGAATAAAATTGTAGGGGAGAGACTAGGTAGGAATATAATATAATTTAGGTGGGACACAAAAACTTTGATCATGGCAGTGTACAAGTAACGGAGAGGAAAAATGAATTATATTAGTACTAAGAAATCATTTGAGCAAAATTTAAACCTGGATTAAATTTATGAAGTGGAGAAAAAAGGCAGTTTTAGAATTCATGCTAGTTCTCCAGCTTGAGTGACTGTCTAGATAGTTATGATATTAAATTAAATAAGGCACATAGAAGCTTAGAGATTTCAAGTTGCTTGATTAACTGTATATCCATTCTCTATTCCCATACAAAAATACAGGGAAACTGAAAAGAAATAAGTAAATAAATGAACATCTATCCACACTTAAATATTAAAGCAAATCCCTCACTAATCAGAACATGGCGGAATTTCCTGAAAGGTAAACAGCAGACACAGAACAGTAACAAGAACACATGTACAGAAGGCTTTTACTCTGTAGGATAAAAAGAGCATCAAGGTCAGAGGCAGATGAAGCAGAGAGCAGAATGTGCTGTACAGGGCGAACATCAGACTAACTAGTTGGGGTAGCTATTGCATATTCAGTTAGGAGGCTCAGTCTGATGAATTTCTCCCCTTTCAGTCATGGCCTTTGCATCTTGGGCAGGACACAATAATATATGGGTCTTTCATGGGTCAAAGAAGCAAAGGGTGCTCTGATGTCTAGGAGATAAGGGGAACACCAACAGCCGGATGACTATGCATTGACATAAACTCTCCTCTGGCATGTCTTCTAAACCCCATACTTCATGAAATGTAGCACAAACAGTAACATCTTCACAATCCACCACATGGCTTGCAAAAACAGAGGCAAGAGACTCATCAAATACGAGTGCTTAATAAATACAACATATATTTGAATATAAGTAATATATTCATAAGGTTTTCACTGGCTAATTTTTTTCAGAAGTAGACTGCCAGGTCATTCTTCCTAGTTTGTCTTTGTCTTAGACTGGAAGCTCAGCTGAAACCGTGGATGACCCTGCTGGTATTCGAATACTGGTGGCATAGCTTCCAGCATCACAGCAACACACAAGCTCCCACAGTACAACAAACTGACAGATTGAAGTTGTCAAGGACTTCATTTTACCTGGATCGACAATCAACACCCACGGAAGCAGCTGTCAGGAAATCAAAAGACACATTGCATTGGGCAAATCTGCTGCAAAAGACCTCTTTAAAGTGTTGAAAAGCAAAGATGACCTTGAAGACTAAGGTGCGCCTGACCCAAGCCATGGTATTTTCAATCGCATCATATGCATGCGAAAGCTGGACAATGAATAAGGAAGACTGAAGAAGACTCGATGCCTTTGAATTGTGGTGTTGGCAAAGAATACTGAATCTACCATGGACTGCCAAACGAACGAACAGATCTGTCTTGGAAGAAGTACAACCAGAATGGTCCTTAGAAGGAAGGATGGTGAGACTATGTCTTACATACTTTGGACATGTCATCAGGAGGGATCAGTCCCTAGAGAAGGACATCATGCTTGGTGAAGTACAGGGTCAGCGAAAAAGAGGAAGACCCTCAACGAGATGGACTGACACCGTGGCTGCAACAATGGTCTCAAGCATAAGAACAATCATGGGCATGCTGCAGGACCAGGCAGTGTTTTGGTCTGTGGTGCATAGGATCGCTATGAATGGGAACCGACTTGATGGCACCTAACAACAACAACAAGTTTTTTCCAGTTTAATGGTTCTTCAGCGGATTGACCCATTCTTGGAACTGCCAACTCCACTATTCCCATGCTATCAATCTCCACTTATTGAGCTTTCCAGACAAAAAATGTCTCCATGTTTCATTCCATTATTTTAATATTTTGGTTCTCTTTATTATATGTTTTCCCCCTCAAATATTTCTTCTTTCAATTGTGTTTTCATAAAATATTCATTTCATCTGCTCTAAACGTTTCTGGAGCCATGATGTACACATTCAGAACTGGACCTTCACCTCCTACCGCTTGATGGCAACCTTCAGGCTGTACAGTTTTCAGATGCTCTGGACAGGGGCGGTATCAAAGGGGCCACTTTTGAGCTGTTCTGCTCTGGTGTCCACAGTGTACCCTATGGAGAAGAGAGAGAGTTAAAGGGGGAGAGCTGTAAATGCAGGACAGTTGTCATGGGATGGCTATACATTTTAATGCTATATTTGACTAAAACAATGTTTTCTTCAGAAGTTGTCATTGATTATAAGAGCTCAGAATATCATGAACATTTATGTATCTCCAAAAATAATAAACTGTCAATGAACGTGGTTAATATCCAACTCCACAAATCATTACTATTTCAAAATCAGCAAAGTGCATCATTCCTTGAAGTAAAAGGCTATTATAAATCATTATTAATAAAAGTACTCTTTTGTTTATCAAAATTTATTGGTAGTTTTAACTAGTTTCCACAAAAGCATTAAGATGAATGATCTCACAACACTGTCAGATACAGCTAAGAAAAACTTGAAAATATCTGACAAAAAAGAGACCCAGGAGACTTTTATCCATTCATTCCCACCACCATGAATAGTGTCTGACAGCACATCTAGTATCTCTGATGTTCAGTACAAGAGATTAAATATCTGACACTGTATTTTTATAGATAAGTACAAGAACTGCTTGTTATAAAATGGTCTCTTGAGAAGTTTACAATAACTTGACAAAAATTTCAAGAAGAAAAAGCCCTCAACAATGTAACGATCTATAACTGTATACATCCTTCAGCTCTCTTGCACCTTACTGTGGAATTTTTAAAAACTAAAATACAGGATATCTTCTATCTTTTTGGCTATTTAAAACTTTACTTGTCTTATGTTGTTTTTGTTAGGTATCATCGAGTGGGTTCCACTGATAGCTACCCTGTGTACAACAGAAGGAAACACTGCCCATTACTGTGCCATTATGACAATTGTTGCTATGTTTGAACCTATTGTTGCAGTCACTGTGTCAATCCATCTTATTAAGGATCTTCTCCTTTTTCACTGACCCTCTACTTTACCGGGCATGATGTCCTTCTCCAGGGACTGGTAACATGTCCAAAGTACGTGAGACTAAGTATTGCCATCCTGGCTTCTAAGGAGCATTCTGGCTGTACTTCTTCTAAGACAGACTTGTGCAATCATGTGGCAGTCCATGTATTATTTGCCAACACCAGAATTCAAAGACATCAATTCTTCTTCAGAAGAATACAACCCTGACGCATACCTTTCCTGACTTTAAGCCATGCAGTATCTCCTTGTTCTGTTAGAATGACTGCTTCTTGATCTATGCACAAGTTTCTCATGAGCACAATTAAGTGTTCTGGAATTCTCATTCTTTGCAATGTTATCCATAATTTGTTATGATCCACATGGTCGAAAGCCTTTGCATAGTCAATAAAACACAGGTAAACATGTTTGTGATATTCTCTGGTTTCAGCCAAGATCCATCTGACATCAGCAGTGATATCCCTGTTCAACATCCTATTTTAAATCTGGCTTAAATTTCTGGCAGTTCCATACCAAAGAACTGCTGAAACCATTTTTTAATTATCTTCAGCAAAATTTTACTTGCGTGTGATAGTATTGATATTGTTCAATAATTTCCACATTATGTTGGATCACTTTTCTTTGGAATAGGCATATATATGGATCTGTTTCCAGTCAGTTGCCAGGTAGCTGCCTTCCACATTTCTTGGCATAGACAATTGAGCGCTTCCAATGTTCCATCCATTTGTTGAAACATCTCAGTTGATAGTCCGTCAGTCCTGGAGCCTTGTTTTTTGCCAATAACTTCAGTGCAGCTTGACATCTTCTTATGATACCATTGTTTCTATCTTGT
>NW_004444031.1:9544865-9567486 GCF_000243295.1 Trichechus manatus latirostris | reverse complement strand
TCTTGCCTTATTGCTCTAGCTAGAACTTCCAGCACAATAGCAATACTAATTTCTTGAAAGACAAAAACTACCACAATTAATTTAATATTAAATAGTATTTATTTTCAGTAGCCATGTAATTATCAAGGAAGTTGAGTTTGTAATTAAAACACTCACCGCCAAAAAAATTTACAGTCTCAAAAGGTTTTACTGGAGAATTATACCAAATATTTAAGGAAGAATGTTTATATTCTATAGAGTCTATTTTAGAAAATAAATGCCAAAAGACCATGTCTCAATTCATTTTATGAAGTTGTATTGTGGACCGTAAAAATACCAGACACAGACAGTACAAGAAAAAGAAAATTACAAACCAATATTCTTCATTAATATACATGCAAAACTCTTAACAAAATATGAGCAAATAGAATTCAGTAATATATTAAAAGAATTTTTCAGTATGACCAGATAGGTTTTACTCCAGTAATGCAAAGCTTGTTCAATATTCAAAAATCCATCAGTGTAATCCACCACATTAATGGACTAAAGAATAAAAATGACATGATCATATCAATTAATCTGGAAAAAAAATTAACAAAATTTCATACCCATTTACGATTTAAAAAACTCTCAGAAAAAGAGGAATAGAGGGAAACTTCCTCAACTTGACGAGCAACACCTACAAAAAATCAAGACAACATTATACCTAATGGTGCAATACTGAATGCTTTTTCCCTAAGATCTAGAACAAAGCAAGAATTTCTCCTCTCATCACTCTTATTTAACATAGTGTTGGAAGTACTAGACATTGCAATAAGGCAATAAAAGGAAACAAATTTACATGGATTGGAAAGTAAGAAATAAAACGATCCCAACTTTCAGATGGCATGACTATCTACATAAATATCCCAAGGAATTTGAAAAACAAACAAAAAATAAATAAGAAACTCCTAGAACTACCAAACGAGTTCAGTAAGGTGCAAGATACAAAATCCACATACAAAATTCAATTATATTTTTGTGTAATGAGCACCCTGATACTAGAATTAAAACACAAAACCATTAACAATCACATGCAAAAAAAGGTAAAAATCTAAGAAAACATGTACATATTTGTATATTGAAAACTAGAAAAAATAAGTTTGATGAAAAAAATCAAAGCTCTACATAAATTGGCAGACATACTGTGTTTTTCTTGATTGGAAGACTGAACACAGTAAAGGTGTCAATTCTCCCTAAATTGACATATAGTTTTAACTCAATTCCTATCAAAATCAAGCAAAAGTTTGTGTAGATATAGACAAGATTATTCTAGACAGCAAAGGAAAAGAAAATAGAATAGCATAAACAATTTTATAAAAAAGAATACAATGATAGGGATCAGTCTACCTGATTTTAAGTCTTTTTATATAGCTAAGGTCCTTAAGATTGTTATTGGCCTAAAAATAGACATATAGATCAATAAAACATAATAAAGAACCCAGAAATAGACCTACAAAATATACCAAACTGATTTTTGACAAGGGTGCAGGAGAAATTCAATGAAGAATTTAGTTTTTCAAAAAAATTCTAGGACAATTCTACGTACATAGGCAAAAAAAAAAAAAACCATAACAAAAAATACCTAAATCTCACCTTACACAAAAGTAAACGTAAAATGAATCATGGACTTAGGTGTAAAATTATGAACCTTCATTAAAACACTTAGGAGAAAGCCTTCAGAATCTAGATCTTTGACTTGACAAAAAGTATAAAAGGTATAAAAAGAAAAAATTGATATATTGGACTTCCTCAAAGTTTAAAACTCCTGCTCAGTGAAAGATCCTGTCCAGAAGATGAAAGTCAAGCTGCATATTGGGGAAAAATATTTTCAAACTACAATTCTAACAGAGGAATTATATCTAGGATGTACAAAATCCTCAAAACTCAACAGTTAAAAAACAAACAATTCAATTTGTGAAGGGGTAAATACATGCAGAGATATGTCACTGTATAGAGTATATACATGTCAAATAAGCATATGAAAAAATGTTCAACGTTAGTCATTAGAGACATACAAATTGAAGCCACAATGTTATATTACTACACACCTATCAGAATGGCTGAAATGAAAATGAATAAATAAAAAAAATGACAACCCCAAATGCTGGACAGCATGAGGAGAAATCAGATTACTTACACATTGCGCATGGGAATGTAAAATGGTACAACTACTCTGATAAAGCAATTGTACATTTATTCCAGAAAAGTAAAAATTTTATTCACACAAAACCCATACATAATGTTTATAGCAGCTTTATTTGTAAAAGCCAAAAACTGTAATTAGTTCTGATGTGGTTCAACAAATCAATGGTTTAACAAACAGTGGTACTTGCATACCATGGAATACTACTCAACAATAAAAAGAATGAACAAATGATACATGTAAACTCTTGATCAATCTCCAGAGAATTATGCTGAGTAAAAAAAAAAAATCCAATCTCTAAAGTTTACATAATTGTAAGATTATATTTATATCACCCAGCACCCTTTGTAATTGAGTGGATTCCGATTCATAGCAATCCTACAGGACAGAGTAGAACTGCCCCAAAGGGTTTCCAAGGCTGAAATCTTTACCGAAGCTGACTGCCACTTCTTTTTCCCGTGGAGTGTCTCGTGGGGTCAAACCACAGACTTTTTGGTTAGCAGCTGAGCACTTAACCAATGCATCACCAGGGCTCCTTTCTATTTATATAACCTTCTTGAAACGTCAAAATTATAGAATGGAGAACAGACTAGTGGTTGCAAGAGGTTATGGAGGCAGTGGGGGCGGGAGAGAAGTAGGACCATGTGAGAGATCCTTGTGGTAATGGAAATGCTCTCTACCTTGATTGTAACGATGTCAGTACACTGGTTGTGATATTACACTATGGTTTTTCAAGATGTTACCTTTGAGAGAAACTATGTAAATGGTAGAAATCTCTCTGTATTATTTTTAAAACTGCATATGAATCTACAATGATTGGCATCATTACAAGTTATCACACATTATTAAAATATTTAATAAAAAAATCTGCTAAAAAGATTAATGAGTGCTTGGTTGGGCAGCAAATAAAATTAATGACAAAAAAATGAGAGACAGATCTCTAAGTATCAATATAGAAATCATGTTGCAAAGCATATTAGATATCATTTTGTAAAAAAAAGCCTCATGATTTATATATAATTATTTTTTATGAAATATAAATAAAATATTTGATAATATTTTGAAAGGGGATTAGACAGATACACATAAAACTGCAAACAGCAGCATTCTTTAGGGAGGGCAGTTGTTTCTGAGTGTGTTTGTGTATAGGGTGGAAGACAGTGTGTATTATTTATGTGTAAAACAAAGTCCAAAAAATGTTACACATCTCTACCTGGTTCTTTCAATTTTATGTGTTCTGTTTTTATTTGTCTGGATTGTTGGTGTGTAGGTTTAGTTTTTACTTTGCTTATCTTTGTATGCTTTTAGTTGATCTCCCAACCTTTCTGTTTCTGGAGCAGTAAGTTTGGTGATTTGTGCCAGGGACCTATGAGTCCGATCATTTTCCTAATTTATTTTTTGGCATTTACTTCACAGTAGTTACCCATATTCCTAACTTCTGTTCCAACTGAGTATTGATGGGAAAGAGAGCATTTGTTGTACTTGAGTCTACATTACATGACCCAGCCCAGCCGGCTCAGGCTACTAAGGAATCCTGAATATGCAGACTGATCCAATAATTAAGTGGTACTTTGGTTTTGTACTTCACATTTCTCCTTGAATATAGTAGTGTTCTCCTTTACTTTTAGATAAAAACCATATCAGCACCAGTGAAGCGTTATTATAAGGAGTCTGACTCCATTTCTGATGTTTTACTGTTGATGGCTTCCAAGTCTCATCACTCCCTACTTCACTTGTACCCCACATCTGGGCAAGCCATTCAGAAAGCGGGAGAACTCTCTCTTTGTGCCAGTGGAAAGTTCAAACCATGAACCTGCAACACTCACCCCAGTCTCTAACCATGATAAAAATCCCAAGCCACTTGCTCATCCTAGCTTTCTCATCCATTGTTAGACCAGCTTAGGAAACTGCTCTGCTTTCCTCATTATGTAAAGAAAAAATATTTTTATGTCCTCTTGGTTGTGTGTGATTCGTCAGTCTCACTATCCTGACCAAATTTTGGGTAGGGATTGAGCTCTCCGTCTGTGGGATAGCCAATTGGTATGGAGAACAGGTGTCATGGATTGAATTGTGTCCCCCCAAAAATGTGTGTAGCAACTTGGCTAGGTCATCATTCCCAGTATTGTATGATTGTGTAATCTGGTGTGATTTTCTTATGTGTTGTAAACTCTATCACTATGATGAGGTTATATGTGATCTCGTTATGTGTTGTAAATTCTATCACTGTGATGAGGTTATGCTGATGAGGTTTACAAGATTAGATAGTGTCTTAATCCAACCTCTTTTGAGATATAAAAGACAGAAGCAAGCAGAGACACATGGGAACCTAATACCACCAAGAAAGCAGTGCCAGGAGCAGAGTGCGTCCTTTGGACCTGAGGTTCCTGCGCTGAGATGCTCCCAGACCAAAGGAAGATTGACGCAACACAAGGACCTTTCTTCAGAGCAGACAGAGAGAGAAAGCCTTCTCCTGGAGCAGATGTCTTGAATTTGGCCTTGTAGCCTACTGGACTGTGAGAGAATAAATTTCTCTTTGTTAAAACCATCCACTTGTGGTATTTCTGTTAGAGCAGCACTAGATGACTAAGACAAACAGGGTATTTAGGCAATCGCCACCCTGCTGGTGACTAGAGTCTTTCTCATCTTGCTTTTGGCCTTCTTACTGGCTGTTTTGTCTGCTGGCAGGCCTGCAATCTAAGCTGCTGCCTTCTGGTTATCTGACACTTTCAGCTGTCCTCATTGTGCTATGCAGCATTTGCTGAGCCGTATTGTGCCTCTGGAGCCCTGGTGGCACAGTGATTAAGAGCTCCGTTGCTAACCAACAGGATGGCAGTTCGAACCCACCAGCAGCTCCTTGAAAACCCTACGGGGCAGTTATACTCTGTCCTATAGAGTTGCTGTGAGTCGGAATTGACTTGATGGCAACAGGTTTGGGTTTTTTGGTTTATTGAGCCTCTGCTGTAGATTTAACCAGTGTATATTGGAAATTATAGACAACATTATTTAAAATGCCAAATTGTAACTGTCATCTAGAGACAAGATTATGGGAGCAGGCCCTCTTTAAGATGGTCCTAGGTAATGTGTTTTGGCCTGGATGTATCCGTGTGTCTTCGATTGAATTGTGTGTCTCAATTCAAGTACAAGTCTAACTGATGTTAGGCTTAGGAGAAGAAGTCTTCCTCTGTGACCATTTGTTGTGTGTCTCAACAACACATTGATTCCCATTCTATAGAGTGCTTAGGGAAAGACTGAGCCTATTGGGTGGTTGCTTGGGAAAAAGAGTAGCGTGGAGAAGTATCCTGAGGGTCACACTCCTAAAAGCAGAAGACTCACTGGGACTCCATGCCTTATATGCTTCTGCTATTGCTGCTGCCTAGGCCTCTGAAGTCAGAAAGGATCCTAATCCTTGATATAGAGCCAAAACACTCATGGTACCCCAGAGCACAGATCCTTATAAAAAGCAGCCTCAGAGGTTTGATTTTTACCCAACTTAAGAGGCCAGAGTACACTATAATCTTACTGGATAAATACAAAACAGACTGAAAAAACTCTGGATTCAATTGAGTGTCCCAGATTATGCACATGCCAAGGGGTTCATTTAAACTTGACTTATGCCAGGGGTCCATAAACTCAATACCACAAGAATTGTCATGGGGGAGACGTCTAACCCATAATAATACTGATTTGTGACTTGAAGGAAAAAACAAAAACTGTAAGTATGACTGTGATAGAGAGAATTTTCCTGAAGTATACATAATAACCACATGCAAATACACACAGACACAATTTTTATCCAGATGTAGAAAACAAAAATTAAAACAGAAGACTATAATTTTAACCACTAGAAAATCCAAAATTGGCATTAAAAAACTATATAATAAAAAGTTAAAAAAGGGTGCCTATTTACTTTTGTTCCTTTAAAACGTGTTGTTGTTAGGTGCTGTCAAGTCACTTCTGACTCACAGCGTCCTATATACAACAGAACGAAACACTGCCTGGTCCTGTGCCATCCTCACGATCATTACTATGTTTGAGCCCATTCTTGCAGCCACTGTGTCAATCCATCTCTTTGAAGGTCTTCTCCTTTTTCACTGACCCTCTACTTTACCAAGTGTGATGTTCTTCTCCAGGGACTGATCCCTCCTGATAACATGTCCAAAGTACATGAGACAAAGTCTCGCCATCCTTGCTTCTAAGGAGTATTCTCATTGTACTTCTTCCAAGACAGGTTGTTTCTTTCTTCTGGCAGTCCATGGTATATTTAATATTCTTTACTAACACCATAATTCAAATGCATCAATTCTTCTTTGATCTTCCTTTTTATTGCCAAGCTTTCACATACACAAAGGTTCTGAATTAACTTTAACTTCCACTAAGATATGCCAATTGGCAAAGTTTTATGGATATAATACTGGGGTTCACATTGCACTTATATCTGGAGATTCAATTAAATTTAATTGAACAAGGTAATCCCATACTCTTAGAGAAGTTACTGAACATAAATAAAGGACAAACACAATCCGCCCACTGCCATGGAGTCATTTCTGACCAGTAGCGACCCCATACAGTTTCCAAGGCTATAAATCTCTACAGAAGCAGACTGCCACATTTTTCTACCACAGAGTCACTGGGTGGTTTCGAACTGCCAATATTTTGGTTAGCAGTTGATCTTTTAAGGACAAACAGATATGCATTAATCATTAAAACTGCTACTACCTTGCCTAAATTCCACATGGTTGTAACACCCATTTCCTTAAATGTGTTATAAGTTATATAACGTGTGTGTACACAGTGAAAGTTAAAATTAAAAATTATATACTATAAAAATGTAATAAGAACTTGTTGAATGTATTTACAAAAATCAACCAAACTTAAGTTTGTCACATATTTTGACTTCAGTCAGTTTTTGTTAGCATTTTGATATGTGAGGTAATTGAGTATTGGACAGAAAGCACTGCCATAATTGATTAATTTGTATGATATAGTGTTACTTTATGAGATCAGGAGAATGATATGTCATTATTTTATAGTCAAAGTTACTAGAATATTCCATGATGTTCTGATAATAAGGTGGTGTGGTAGTCAGGATAATAGTCCCCAAAGAATGTACACATCCTAATTCCTAAACCCTGTGAATATGTTTATTTACACAGCCAAAGAAATATCTGCAGATAAGATTATCTTAAGGATCTAGAGATGGAGAGTTTATCCTGGGTTACCTTGGTGCACCCAGTTTAATTACAAAGCTCCTTATAAGAGTGCGGTAAGAGGATCAGAGTTAGTTGTCGGAATACAGGGAGTCTTTAGAATCTGGAAAAGGCAAAAAAATGGATTCTCCCTTAGAACCTCCGGAAGGAAGACTTCAGAGGTGTAAGATAATAAATTTGTGTAGTTTTAAACCACTGGGTTTCTGGTAATTTGTTACAACAGAAATAGAAAACTAATACAGACAGTAAATCAAAATCAAATTTTTGATCAACTAAGAAAACAGCTATCAAAACAGGAACGACAAATAAAAAAAAATTGAGCTTGTTCACCTGACTTTCCATTTTTCATTTTCTTGCTTTTATAAAGGGTTTCACTTTTCCAGAATTTCTTTTTCACTTGTTTTCTATTATGTTGTTGCAATTGCTGTTTTAGCCCCAACAAGACTTTATTATAGCAAATACCTTGCCTTCCCGTGAGAGATCGGAACGATGTCACTGGATGCTTGCACATCCTCAAGTATTCTCTCTACAGTTCCCTTTTCAGTTACTAGTCATTCAACAAGTGATTGTTCAAGCAGTTCTATTGACTGATGTCTTGTTTGGCTAAAAGTAAAAATGAACAGGATATTCTCCTTCAGGAATACAGCTCAATATTACACAGAAGTTACTTTTGTAAGCCTAAGTGCAGTGTGGTTTGCTCTGTGTAATTCTAGAATAGGATCCAAAACTCCTATATTCATTGATTAAAAGAATAAGCTTTTTTTTTTAGAGAAGTTAGACACAATAATGCAAATAAAGATTTTAGTCTTTATGAGGAAAAAAAATCACTGATCATTCTCTTATTCAAACAAATATATAGGAAGTATGGAGATTTAATCCAAATATAAAGGAGTAAGTCATCTCTAACATGAATAAGGAGCTCTGGTGGTATATTGGTTAAGGGTTACAGCTGCTAACCAAAAGTTCAGCAGTTCGAATCCACCAGCCCATCCCTGGAAACCTTATGGGGCAGTTCTACTCTGCTGTATAGGGTTGCTGTGAGTTGGAATTGACTGGATGGCAATAAGTTTGGTTTTGGTTTTATCACGAATAAAACATATTTTCAGGCAGAGTCAAATTGTTTATAGTAGTACTGTTAGTAACAATGTAATATAATTTAAAATTTTCTAGTAGTCACATTAAAAAAATAAAAAGTAGGTAGAATTAATTTAATAATACATTTTATTTAACCCACGATGGCCAAAATATTGATATTTAACAGCAAATCAATAAAACATTAAGATATTTTACTTTTTTTGTTACAAAGTCTCCAAGATCTGATGTGTATTTTATACTTAGAGCAATTTGAACCAGCTACATGTCAAGTTCTTAGTACCTAATAGATGGTATGGATGACATATGTATGTGGGGTTAATAAGCAAGTAAAAATTAAATAATACTAAACTAAAATATTTTTAATGAATATAACTTAAATTTTATACATTTGAGGAACATTAAATATTGTTACACAGAGTAAAATACTCCCTATGTCCCCCCGCCATTGTTTCCATCCATTTCTAGTCTAGAATGTAATTAGAAATGTATATTTTGTGCCAGAAATTAATAGGATAATACTATTTCCCTATGTCATTTTAAAGAACATTGAACACAAGGGTCCATAACACAGAGTCTGTGTAATAAAAAAAAAATCTAGATAGAAAAATAAATAAATAAATAAAGTCTTTTAATTAAAGTACTTCGAAGGAGTAGCTTTCCCTAGTAATAGGTAAGTAAGGCAAAAGAGTACAAGTGATACACACAAAAATTGCCTAAAACAGGCAGGGAGAGTTTTACTTGGGGAAATTAGAACATTTAAAAGCACTCATGTTTATAGGGGAATTTAGAAAGTTAAGCACATGTCCAGGGCAAAATGCATGCTTAGATAAAACCTGTGAAAGCCCCAAACCTCTACCTTGTGCTGATATGCATAGGCACGGTGTAAGCCTAGGTAACTCTTGCCGGAGTGCCCTAGCACAGAGTCAGTTTGTAAAGACTGAGATAATTACTTTTCCTGCTGTTGTTTGTTCATTTTGCTTTTATGTTTTGTTTTTGTCTTGCTTTTTAATTGCTGGCATTCAAGGAAACCTCTGTGAAGACACTAGATGAACACAAGCTAAAGGAACACAGAGACTTACACTGGCCACATATGCCAAGGAATACAGTCTTTGCAAAAATAGTTCTTAAAATTTACTAAAACAACCTACTACAGCTTTGTAAAATTACAAAACTCAGCAAATCATGAAGAGAATCTGATTTCCAGAGTTACCACATTAAAATACTCAGATGTTCTATTTTAAAAAATCATATCATACCAAAAATGAAAAACGGCCCATTAAAAAGAACCAAATAAAGTGACAGAAACCATCCCTGAAGAAATCTTGACTTAAAACATACTAAGATGAAGCCTTTAAAATAAATATGGAAACACTGGTGGCATAGTAGTCAAGAGCTATGGCTGCTAACCTAAAAGGTGAGCACTTCAAATCCACCAGGTGCTCCCTGGAAACCCTATGGGGCAATTCTACTCTGTCGTTTAGGGTCGCTATGAGTTAGAATCAACCTGATGGCAATAGGTTTAATTTTTTGGTCTTTAATATGCTTGAAGAGCTAAAGATAAACCTGGGCAAAGAAGTAAAACTGGGAAAATAATGTATGAAGGTTAAGGGAATATCACTAAAGACACAGAAAGTGTAAAAAGGAGCTAAACAGACATTCTGGAACGGAACAGTATGATAGCTGAAATGGAAAATTTACTTGGTGAGTTCAAGAACAGATTTGCGCAGACAGAAGAATCAGGAAACTTGATGATAGAACAATTGAAAGTATATAGTCTGATGAGCAGAGAAAGAAACATGACCAACTGAGGGGTTTCCTAAGGGCAAAAGAAATATGGAATTGGTAGTGGAAGAAAAGAGGAGCCCTGGCGGCACAGTGGTTAAAGCACTGGGCCACTAAGCAAAAGGCCAGAGGTTTGAACTCGCCAGCCGTTCTGCAGAAGAAGGATGTGGCAGTCGGCTTCCATAAAGATTTACAGTCTTGGAAATCCTGTGGGGCAGTTTTACTCTGCCCTATAAGGTCGCTATGAGTCAGAATCGACTTGATGGCAACGGTTTGTTTTTGTTTTTAGTGAAGACAGTAGCTATAAATACTATCTATTACCATGTGACCAATTTCAGAAATAAGGGCTGTAATTGTTATGACTATTTTTCTTCTATTTTGTTGTGAATATGTTTGTATATATCTAAACCAAAACCAAACCCCTTGCAGACGATTCCAGCTTAGAAACCCTAAGGGACAGAGTAGATCTGCCCCACAGGGTTTCCAAAGCTGTAATTTTTAGGGAAGCAGACTGCCACATCTTTCTCCCATGAAGCAGCTGGTGGGTTCCATCTGCCAACCTTCAGTCTGCAGCCCAGTGATTTAACCACTGCTCTACCAGGGCTCCTCTGTATATATCTAGATGTAGGTAAGTATAGATATCAGATATCTTTGTTTTCTTTCCTTTTCTTATCCACTGATCATATAACATAAAATATATGAATAATGTTGTTGTTGTTAGGTGCCTTTGAGTTGGTTCCAACTCATAGAGAGCCTACGCAAAACAGAACAAAACAGGCCTGGTCCTGTGTGATCCTCACAATCCTTGCTCCATTTGAGCCCATTCTTGCAGACACTGTGTCAGTTCATCTTGTTGAAAGTCTTCCTCTTTTTGCTGACCCTGTAATTTACCAAGCATGAAGTCCTTCTCCAGGGACTGGTCACCCCTAATAGCATGTCCAAAGTATGTGTGATAAGCCTCATCATCCTCACTTTTTGGGAGCATTCTGACTGTACTTCTTCCAAGGCACATTTGTTTGTTCTTTTGGCAGTCATGGTATATTCAATATTCTTAGCCAACACCACAATTCAAAGGAATTAATTCTTCTACAGTCTTCCTTATTCACTGTCCAGCTTTTCATGCATATGAGAAGTTTGAAAACACCATGGCATGTGTCAGGTGCACCTTACTCCTCAAAGTGACAGCTTTGCTTTTGAACGCTTTGAAGAGATCTTTTGCAGCAGATTTGCGCTCTGCAATATGTTGTTTAATTTCTTGACTGCTGCTGCTTCCACAGACATTGATTGTGGATCCAGGTAAAATGAAATCTTTGACAATTTGGGTATTTTCTCTATTTATCATGATGTGTAGTGGTCCAGTGGTGAGGATTTTTGTTTTCTTTATGTTGAAGTGTAATCCATACTGAAGGCTGTAATCTTTGATCTTCATCAGTAAGTGCTTCAAGTCCTCCACACTTTCAGAAAGCAAGGTTGTGTCATCTGCGTATCACAGGTTGTTAAAGAGTTTTCCTCCAGTCCAGATGCCCCGTTGTTCTTCATGTAGACCAGCTTCTCAGATTATTTGCTCAGCATACAGATGGAATAAGTATGGTGAAAGGATACAACCCTGACTCACAACTTTCCTGATTTTAAACCACACAGAACTCTCTGTACTGATCAAACGACTGCACAGGTTCCTCATGAGCACAATTAAGTGTTCTGGAATTCCCATTCTTCACAATGTTATCCATAATTTGTTATGGTCCACACAGCCGAATGCTTTTCATAGTCAATAAAACACAGGTAAACATCTTTCTCGCATTCTCTGCTTTCAATCAAGATCCATATGACATCAGCAATGACATTCTTCCTTCCACGTCCTCTTCTGAATCTGGCTTGAATTGCTGGCAGTTTCTTGTAGATGCATTGTTGCAACCATTTTTGAATTATCTTCAGCAAAATTTTACTTGCATGTGATAATGTGGGGATATATGCCATTTAAACATGGCTGCACTATTGACAACTGCAGCCCCCACAGGCCTCTATGCTGTATACAACATCTTGGAGACTTGTCAGCAATAAGAAAGAGATTAGGCACAACTTGTTTTCCCAAACCTATTGTCCTGTTACTGATTGGCTTGTGTACCTGAATTCCTTCTTCCTTGCCCGAAACTTATTGTTACTCACCCAAAGCCCATTGTTCTGTTATTTGCTTCACTGTTTGCTGTATTGACTATAAATAAACTCCTGGGACTGAAACTGGGGGTTGACTCTTCAGAGTGACCCTCCTGGCCCCACTTCTCTGTAAGAGTTGTGTTTGGTTACTGTCTCCGCCGTCCCGACAACCGTCGCCGCTGCGACAGATGGTGCCCCGTGTGAGGGGCTGCGACATGATAATAATGACATTGTTCAATAACTTCCACATTCTCTTGGATTTCCTTTCTTTGGAATGGCACAAATATGGATCCCTTTCAGTTGGTTGGCTAGGTAGCTGTCTTCCAAATTTTTTGACATAGACAAGTGAGTCCTTCCAGTGTTCCATCCGTTCATTGAAACGTCTCAATTGGTAGTCCATCAATCCTGGAGCCTTGTTTTTTTTTGCCAATTCCTTTGGTGAAGCTTGACATTTTCCTTCAATATCATCAGTTCTAGATCATATGCTCCCTCCTGAAATGGTTGAACATCTATCAATTCTTTTTAGTACAGTGATCGTGTGTATTCCTTTCATTTTCTTTTGATGCTCCCTGGATTATTCAATATTTTCCCTGCAGAATCTTCTAGTGTTGCAACTCAAAGCTTGAATTTTTTTCTTCAGTTCTTTCAGCTTGAGAAATGCTGAGCATGTTCTTTCCTTTTGGTTTTCTAACTCCAGGTTTTTGCACATTTCATTATAATGCTTTGTCTTCTCGAGCCACCTTTTGAAATCTTATGTTCAGCTGTTTTACTTCATCATTTCTCCCATTCACTCTAGCTACTCTGTGTTCAAAAGCAAGTTTCAGTGTCTCTTCTGATATCCATTTTTGTCTTTTCTTTCTTTCTTGTCTTTTTAATGAAGTTTTCCTTTCTTCATGTATGATGTCCTTAATATCAGTTCACAATTTGTCTGGTATTTTGTCATTAGTAATCAACGTGTCAAATCTATTCTTCAGATAATCTCTAAATTCAAGTAGTACATTTCCAAGGTTGTACTTTGGCTCTCCTGGACTTGTTTTAATTTTCTTCAGCTTCAACTTGAACTTGCATATGAGCAATTGATGATGTGTTCCACAATAAGCCCCTAGCCTTGCTCTGACTAATAATATTAAACAAGTCTATCCTCTCTTTCCACAGATGTAGTCAACTTGAACTCTGTGTATTTCATCTGTCCAGGTGCATGTGTATATTCACCATTTATGTTGTTGAAAAAAAAGTTATTTGCAATAAATAAGTCATAGGTCTTGCAAAATTTTATCATGAAGTCTCCAGCATCTTTTCTATCACCAAGGCCGTATTTTCCAACAACTTATCCTTCTTTGTTTCCAACTTTCCCATTCCAATCACCAGTAATTATCAATGCATCTTGATTGCATATTTGATCAATTTCAGACTGGAGAAATTGATAAAAATGTTCAATTTCTTCATCTTTAACCTTAGTGGTTGGTGCATATATTTGAATAATAGTCGTATTAACTGGTCTTCCTTTTGGGTGTATAGATATTACCTATTACTGATTGTTGTACTTCAGGATAGATCTTGAAATGTTCTTTTTGACATTGAATGTACTGCCATTCCTCTTCAATTTGTCATTTTGTCAGAGTAGACCATATGATTGTCCTATTCAAAATGGCCAATATCAGTCCATTTTAGCTCACTAATGCCTAGGATATCTATCTTCAAATGTTACATTTCTTTTTTGATGACTTCCAATTTTCCTGAGTTCATACTTCGTACATTCCACGTTCCAGTTATTAATGGATGTTTGCAACTGTTTCTTCTCATTTTGAGTCATGCCACATCAACAAATGAAGGTCCTGAAAGCTTGACTCCATCTACATGATTAAGTTCAAATTTACTTTGAAGGGACAGCTCTTCCTCAGTTGTATTTTAAGTGAGTGCCTTCCAACCTGAGAAGCTCATCTTCAGGCACTGTATCAGACAGTGTTCCACTGCTATTCATAAGGTTTTCACTGGCTAATTTTTTTTTAGAAGTAGATTGCCAGGTCCTTCTTCTGAGTCTGTCTTCCTAGTCTGTTCCTAGTCTGTTTTAGTGGAAGCTCCACTGAAACCTGTCCAACATGGATGATGCTGCTGATATTTGAAATACCATTGACATAGCTTCCAGTATCACAGCAACACGCAAGCCACCACAGCATGACAAACTCACAGATGAGTGGTGGGTTTGAGATATAAAAGAGATTAAACAACTGAGTAGAGCAGAGATGGGGGAAAAGAGATGCCAAACCACATGAAGGCTGTCCAGGTACAGAAGCTGAAGAGACAAGGAACTTCCTTCAGAGCCAAAAGCCAACAGAGAGATAAAGGCTTCTTGTAGAGCAGGTGCTCTAAATTCAGGCTTCTAGCCACTTAAACTATGAGAAAATAAATTTTTGTTTGTTAATGCCATCCACTTGTGGTATTTCTGTTATAGCAGCACTAGATAACTAAAACATATAACACACACACACACACACACACACACACACACACTGTATGTGTGTGTGTGTGTATATATATATATATATATATCTCCACCAGCCAATCATTGGAAACCCTATAGGGCAGCTCTACTCTGTCCTATAGGATCACTGTAAGTAGGAATTGACTCAATGATAACGAGTTTGGGCTTTTCTGGATATATATATATAAAACCAAACCAAAAACCCATTGCCATCAAGTTGATTCAGACTCATAGCAACCCTAAGAAAAGACTAGAACTGCCCCATAGAGTCTCCAAGGAGCACCTGGTGGGTTCGAACTGCCTACCTTTTTGATTAGCAACTGTAGCTCTTAACCACTATGCCACCAGGGTGTATTTATATATATATATAAACAAAAATAAAAATATATATGTATACGTATTTATATTTATATCATCCCTAGGTTGCTCAAATGGTTAAGCACTCAACTACTAATTAAAATGTTGACAGTTTGTACCCACCCATAGGTGCCTTGGAATAAAGTTCTGTATATATGTGTGTGTGTGTGTTTATATATATATTTTCTTCCACAGGGATTTATTGTTATTCAATTTAGAAATAGCCCTAGGGCTATTCATTTCTCCGTGAAGAATTGGCTGCCTTGTGAAGCATGTAAAATTCAGAAGGGAGTAAAAGAGATTTGCATTACATTTTTTAAACTTCAAAAAGTTTGCTCTCTGGAGATTTTGGCAACAGAATTTATCAATTCATTTACACTGAAGAGTAAAAAAAAATAGTTTTTTTCTTCATTTTCGAAAGTATAGGTTTTAAATGACAAAAACCTTGATTTGCACTTACGTGAAGAAAAACTCAATGCTTCTTCTGGAGCTCTGTCAGTTTAAAGTCTCTTTCCCTGTGAAACCGAAGCAATGTGATATTCATAAACAATATCATACAGAAATACTTGTAGGAGGAAAGAACTAAGTTCACTTTTTCACCATGGCAATGGAAAATGTGAATTATTTCTGAAGTACAATATCAAGCATAGCCATACATTTAATATATGTTTCTCAAGTTTAAAAACAAAAATACAGATCTCTGGTATATATCCTTAGTAATGTGAGTGAGAAAGAACTTTTTCACTCTAATGGTTAATTTCTAATTAATGGTTGATACATTTATTCTAATGATTAATTTCTGACAAACAGGATCTTGGTCTTTCAGTCCCTCTTTATAGAGGATATTTGGCTTTGAGTTTGCAAATTTTTTGAGTAGCTGAAAGTTAAAAGGACTGAAGAGAGAGATGATGGAGAAAAAGAGAAATGTCAGGATGAGATATTTCCCTCTTAATGTCATTATCCATATCAACTGTGGGCATTATACTATACCCATAGTCACCATTTATGAACGGATTTTAGTGACTTTAAGGCAATGTTTGTTTTACCTATGCAAAAATAGTGATTCATTCCAACCTCCTATGTGTGTGCACATGTGTATTTTTATCACTTTTCCACATTCAAATTTAGACTTTCTATTTATTTTATTTTTCTAAAAATATTTAGTAAAGACATTAATACTAGCTTTTCATGAATGTTAAGAAATTATGAAACTTTTATAAACTCTGACAGGGCATTTGGGAAAATACTTTGATCCCCCATTCATCAATATGTATATAAACTTATTACAGCTTTTCTACTTACCTCTAAAATGGCCATGGTACATTTGGATTTGAAACTCATGCAAATATTTTCAAAAGAAAACTTCATAAAGCCAAAATTGGTTTATTAAATATTGCATCTATGAAAAATAATAATTTTTTATACTGCCTCTGTCTAGCAAACTGTCCATCTGTTCCCACTAACCAGGTGCTGTGAGTTTAAGGGTGATTTAAACTATTAATTTTATTTATATTATCTTTGTTTATTATAAATGGTTTGATGTTAAGTTAAATTTTTAAAATTGGGAAAATGTTTCAAGCATAATTATTTAATATTACTTGAAAGTATATTCTGAAATAGCAAAACCTGTCTGATCTATGGCTGATTCATAGGTTCTTGGAAGCTTCTAAGGAGTAGTTTCAATAAGTATAATGCACATTATTATCTGCCATTTATAAATATATCAGAACCTTTTTAATGGGGTGATACTTTTAAAACTATGAATTAATTTTCTAGATAACTGTCACTCTTTATTATGCTTATTTGATAATCGATTAGTAGTGTTTTCACCAGAAAAATTTGCCAATATCATATTGATAATCAAAAATTTACAAAGATAAAAAATTCCAGAAGCATTGCTTGGCTAAAATAACTTTAATATGAAAATGAATTGCACCGCTTGGAAATGCATGACAAATGAGAATATCATTTGACAATTTCAATAATTTGTGTTATGGTTCTGAATCACTTAACTATTTCAAAATTAGACTATGACTTCACGAATTGATAACTTTGGTCTCTAAGTAGAGTGTTTATAGAGAGAATTAAGAATATCTAAATAGTTGGAATTATCTCAATGACAATTGGTTTTTTGACATTATCCACTATGTTACCAGGGCTCCTGATATAAATTTTAAACTAGCAAATTAAGCAATTTAAAATAAAGAAATATTAAAGGTAGAGATATACAATAATAATATAATTTTATAAGTACATCACAGATTAAAAAGACACTTCATACGCCACACCTGTTACTGATAGTAGCCTGTCTTCCTACCTCCATGTCCAAGCTAAGTAAAATTTTCATAATATTTTTGTGGTCAAATAATATAATGTGAGAATGAAATCCAGAGTTGCAAGGTAAGGTCTATATGTAGCATTGTCTCTTTGTAATTAATCACACTTATCAGTGATTGTTAAATTATCTTTTTAAAATATCTACTGTAATATATATTGAATTAAAGCCACATGTTCTAATTTATGAGGGCATTATTTTATATTTAATAAAAACTTCTAATTTATTTTTCCTCTGGAAAGAGTTTAAATTAGAGTTAGTTCAACAAATATTTGTGATTCTCACAGAATTGTCTGATCTTATCTTAAACATTATGATTGTGTTCTTTCCTCATTTTACAGAGTACAGATTTAATTTCTTTTTGTATTTATGTACAGTCAATTTTTACGTCCTGTATATATCACTCTACCTTGGTCATAGAACTAATTTTAAAAATGTGTCTTTTTACAAGAACTTTTATATTATAAAATGCATATTTTTTTTCTATTCTATTAGTTGAACCTAAAATATATATATCACTCTATCCAAAAACAGTCTGGATTACTTCTTTCTGAATTGTCACAGTGTTTTCACTAATTATGAAAAATGCCAGGGCTTCAATTCATGTGTTTGTTTTACTCTGAATCACAACAAGTGATTAGCATGGTCTCTTTTGCTAGAAGAAAAGGCATAGAGACTTTTTGGGCCACTGGACTTGAAGATCCTGAAAATGATAATTACATGGTACTTAAATAACCCAAATTATATCTGAATGACATATCTTCAATGAAAATCATGGAACACATTAATAAATGATTTAACTAAATCAAATTCTAGTGTGCTATCTTCCTTATTCTTAACAGTATAAGGCCCTCATACTTTGACTTGACATGCTTGAATAAAACGTTAAATATTATCTTTTCCAAGAAAGTGAATATTTTTTTCTGCAAAAGGAATTCAGACAACATCAGAAATTAAGCGCCAAAAAGATCATTGATACAAATGCTCACAAAATGTCACTGATCATACTGATAGTCCCTTAATATAACCGCACCAAGAGGAGAACTGTTGAAAGTTAACATCCTTGTCACTTCTAAGATAAACTTATTTGAAAAGAGATAAGAACTAAAAAGAGATTACTCAACTGAGCAACCCAGTTGCTCAGCATATCTCTGGGCTTTACTTTGTCTTTAACACAGTATCTTTTCGCTTCAGATTCCTTTGTCTGATGTAAAAGAGATTCTGTTCAAGGGAGTTGTAGACAATTAAACACATTTTTATAGCATGCCATAAATTCTTACTGCGTTGAATTAGACATTTTTGAACTGATTGATCTGCTATTTAAAGTGATTTCTTAATGACCTGAAATTGGACAAGAGTTTAACTTGGATGGACAATTTAGAGAAATAATACATAAAACATATAAAACTGACTAAAATAGTCATAATATGGTATCTCAGAAGTAGTGAACTTATTAATTACTTTGGAAGTTTATTATTATTTTGTTTACTTAAAATGGATTTCGGGTGCACAGAATCAGATGACTCATAATGCTTGGCTGACACTGTTGGTTCACCATTGTAACACTGGTCCATACGTAATCACCTTTTATTAACTTAATAAATAACTAATGTTAATAATGTAATGAAATCATACGCACCAAAAATAAAATAAAAAAAGTAAGTTCGCATAGTATTAACTTTAAACTATGTATTTGTATTTTTTCTTTCCTATTTTCTTACTTTCCCCCATAGAAACAACTACCCATACAATATACATTAATGTGTGTATTTAAATTCATATTCATATTTGTATATATTTTTAAATATATAAGGTATGTATGTTTCTATATATCTATATCTACGGTCATCTAGCTAGCCAGCTAATTACCTAAATAGCCAGAGATGTAGATGATTTTTCTGTTTTTAAATAGTTTTATCCATCTGTATAGGATTTACAGATGAAGATCAAATACTACAATCTTTTCTATAGATTACATCTCAACATTAAGAAAGCAAAAATCCTCACAACAGGACCAATAAGCAACATTATGATAAACAGAGAAAATATTGAAGTTGTAAAGGATTTCATTTTACTTGGAGCCACTATCAACACTCATGAAAGTAGCAGTCAAGAAATCAAATGACATATTGCATTGGGCAAATCTGCTGCAAAAGACCTCTAAAGTGTTAAAATAAAAAATGTCACTTTGAAGACTAAGGTGCTCCTGAGCCAAGATATGATATTTTCAGTTGCCTCATACGTGTGAAAGCTGGACAATGAATAAGGAAGACAAAAGAATCCATGCCTTTGAATGATGATATTTGTGAAAAATATTGAAAATTTGATGGACTGCCAGAAGAATGAACAAATCTGTCTTGGAAGTACAGCTAGAATGCTCCTTAGAAGTGAGGATGGCGAGACTTTGCCTGAAGTATTCTGGACGTGTTTTCAGGAGGGACCAGTCCGTGAAGAAGGACATCGTGCTTAATAAGGTAGGCGTCAAATTAAAAGCAGCAGTCCCTCAATGAAACAGACCGACACAGTGGCTGCAACAACTGGCTCAAACAGCAATTATTGTGAAGATGGTGCAGGACTGGGCAGTGTTGCGTTCTATTGAACATAGGGTCACTATGAGTCGGAACTGACTAGACAGCACCTAACAACAACAAAAAATCATAATTAGACCTAATGATTTAAAAATAATCTTTTTTATATCTCAGGGTTCTATGGGTCAGCAGTTTGAACTAGGCTTACTTTGGCAGTCCTGAATGGTTCTTCTGATGTAGCTACTGATCCAGAAAACAGCAAGAAAGCAAGCCCTAATGAGCAAGGCCCCCACGTGTCTTTCAGTTTATCATACTGTGGGGGCTTGTGTGTTGCTGAAGATGATTCAAAAGTGACTGCAGCAGTAAATCGACAGGGAACTGCCAGAAATTCAGACCGGTTTCAGGAGAGGACATGGAACCAAGGATATCATTTCTGATGTCGGATGGATCCTGCCTGAAAGCAGAGAACACCAGAAAGATGTTCACCTGTATTTTATTGTCTACGCAAAGGCATTTGACTGTGTGGATCATAACAAATTACAAAGAACGTTGCAGAGAATGGGATTTACAGACCACTTAATTGTGCTTATAAGGAACCTGTATATAGATCAAGAGGCAGTTATTCGGCCAGAACGAGGGGATACTGCATGGTTTAAAGTCAGGAAAGGCATGTGTCAGAGTTATATCCTTTCACCTCACCTATTCAATGTGTATGTTGAGCAAATAATCTGAGAAGCCGGACTATAGGAAGAAAAATGTGACAGCAGGATTGGAGGAAGACTCATTAACAACCTGCGTTATGCAGACGACACAACCTTGCTTTCTGAAAGTGAAGAGGACTTAAAGCACTTATTGATGAAGATTCAAAGTCGCAATTCCAATTGGAGAGCATTTTGGGGACTTACAGTGTTGAGATATCAAGAAATTTTTAATACCAGTGTCAGCTGAGAAATGTAAGTAAAGCAGGTTACAATCAGATTTTAAGATTCAATAATTTCACACAAAAATCCACACTAAGTTTAAGTTAGCTATATTTCCAAAGCTTCCTAAATGCAGGTCTCAACAGAAAACTCCAATGCCTCAGAAAAATAAGACTCGGATAGAAATAAAAGTGAATGACCTAGGAATAAATATAAGAAAAAATAAATGTACAGAACCTTAGTTTGAATAATTATAAAACCTTATTTCAGGACTTAAATAAATTGAGAGCAACATTGTTTAGGATCAGAAAACTCAATGTTGTAAAGATTTCATTTCTCTCAAAATTAACCTATAAATTTAAAAAGACTTTAATTAAAACTTTTAGAAAATATGGCTACAATTCATCTAGACAATGAAAAATTAAGACTGGACAAATACTTCAAAATGACAGAGTGACATTTTCTTTACCTGATATTTACACATCTCATCCAGCATGTTGTACATCTGCAGAAATAGAATGACAAATCAAAGTAGCAGGAAATTTAAAGCAGCCTCCAGAACACAAGGGGACTTATAGTAAACTGTAATTTCCAACCAATGGGAGAAATATATATTTTCCAATGCCTTTAGGGTAATTGAGAGAAAAACAATGTCCTATCTCGTCCCTTCACTAAAATAAATTTGATCTGCATAAAAAGTGTAACAGTAATTAAAAAAATGCAGCAGGAATCAGGAACAAATATTTTTAGGACAGCCTTTTTTTTTAATGCAAGGAAAAAAACAAAAGCCAAAAATAACTAATGTGATCATATGAACACATGTAACATATTATACCACAAATATGTATTTTAATATGGAAGTTTTGGAATACATTTCCAACTTTTATAACAGATTGTTATCTGGAATAGAGTCAGATAATTTTCACATTTCTTATTTTAGTGATCTTTTTTTTTTTCTCATCTAAAGAGTAATAGATCAATTAGATCGGCATATTATTTCTCAGTTGATTTGACTTGTCCAATGGAGACCAACTGTATTAAACCTTCACTGCAAACCTCATCATGACAGTAATTAACATATTGGAAATGCATCATTGAGCAAGCCTGTCAAAAAAAAAATTAATTATCATGAAATTATTCATGTATAAATGGGCAGGAGAGATTAGAAAATAGTTTTAACTTAGCAGAAAGGCAAGATCAGGGAAGCGCAGAGAACTGGAATGAGAATCAGCTGTTCTGCAGTTAAATAGCACTTGAGCAATCAATAATATTTATTTAATTAAATTCAGATTACTAAGATTTCCTTATTTGAAAGCTTAGACAATTTCCTGTGGACTAGTTAAATTTTAATAATTGTAAAAAATGCATATACAATAACTATTTTGGGAAATAAATTGTTTAAAGGAAACTTTGCTGGTAATTCCTTTTAAGAATTTCAAGACTGTCTTTTCACTACATTATAACAATGATTACTTGTATAATAATGTCTGTGTGACATCAAATCTCAGGTTATTTCTGACTCATGAAAAAAGTTTAATTTTTAATTATAACTATAAACTGAAATGTTATTCTCATTAATTTATTAAATATTATTTTA
>NW_004444031.1:9543420-9544765 GCF_000243295.1 Trichechus manatus latirostris | reverse complement strand
ATTATCATTTAACATACTTAGTTACAATTATTAAATTAACCTTAATGTGGCTTACTGGTAATTCACCTACACACACACACACACATACAATCATGCACACACTTTCACAAGCATATAATTAATGCATTTTACACAATGAATGCAAGAATCAGCTCTGAGGTTACTGACAAGTTTCTTGATTTGAAGTATAAATATCTTCAATGTAGTTTTTTCTCTGATTCTGGACCTATGACTTTACATATTTTAATCTGTTTTGTTTTCTTTATTTTTTTCCACTGGTACAATAAAGAATTTTACAGTATAACTTTAACTATGTAAGTCATATAACAAATGTCTTGTATGTTATACAAATATAAATTAACTAAATTATACAAGTATAAATGGCATGACAAACATTCCTAGTCATGCATACATAACATAGAGATTTTGTACTAAAAGTGAAAATTAAAAGACTTAAGTCAAAGCTGATAAGAAGAATAAAGAAAGTTAAATGCAATACCTTGAAAACTGTTTCACAAATGTAAAGATTAAATGTGCTTTTACCATATATTTTAATATTTTTTAGAAATTTAATTTTACCAAGTTATAGTATAATTTTTATTGTTAGTACTACATGTTAATTATAAAATTAAATACTACATTTTGTTTAGTATACACATATTGAAGAAAAATTAAATTGTAGAGTAATAGTCTTTTAAGGTAATTATATATTACAGCTATTTATTTTCAATTTCACATGCATATACTTAATAAATACAGCTCAATATTTGCAGAATGCAAATAAATAATTTTGCAAAGGTAGTCTATTGAATAAAGAACTTATAAACAATTTTCAGATACATTTATTCTTAATAATTCCCCCTAATGCAGTGGCCTTTTAAAACAGTAACAACAAAGAACAGATAAAGTTAATACAGGACAATTATTCTCTTAGTAGAAGAGTAGTTCCAAGTGAAAAGAAATGTAACATCTGCTGTATTTTTACGCAAACACTATGTGCCTTCTATGTTTATTTATCAACTGCTCCCTACTCCTGGGAAGTATTTTCGTAAGCGCAGCTATGCCAATCCTGTGCTGTGAGGTTGGCAAACAAAAGGCACATGTTATTTGTGTAAAAATATGGTATATATTTTCCTCAGTAATACAAAAATATTAGAGCAGAAAACTAAAAATAAATTCTACTAATGTGTAGCCTTACCTGCTCACAATTCCAAATCTAAAAATCACAGACGTGTAATTTAAAAAAAAATAAAAATAAACCTACCAGTATTGTGATACAATTCAGTTGTTGATATAGTCTACTTTCTCCGAGTAGGATTACTTCTTTTTTTTTTTTTTTTTTTTT
>NW_004444031.1:9517738-9538487 GCF_000243295.1 Trichechus manatus latirostris | reverse complement strand
ATTTGATGTTCTAGGGTTTCAGGATTGTTGATTCTCTGTTTGGCTTAGTTTTTCGGATCTTTGTTGTGGAGGGACGGCGTGGTGCTTCTGCCTAGACCGCCATCTTGCCGGAGTCTCTCGCAACTCGAGTAGGATTACTTCTTGATAATAAATCAAACAGTATTCAGTAAAAGTTATCTTACATTACTTATTAATATGACCTCACCAAACGTAATTCAACCAATAGTAACAGAAAACGCAAAAACCTACAATCATTCAAATAACACAAAAATTTATGTACAAGACACACTAGATAAATAAAAGACAGATGCATAGAAAGAAAGAATGGAAGGAAGAAAGGAAGGAAGGGAGGGAGGAAATAGATGATAAATAGAAGATACAAAGAGAGATGATAGGTGGAAGATGCTTGCATTTTGATCATGGAATGTTTTCTCACACCTCCTTAGCTCTATTAACTCTATATAATTTCAGTCAATAAAACTGGCAATTTTAGTCCCCAAGTCATGGACAACTAGAACCGATGTATAAGCAGTCGCAAAACAGTAAAATGTGGGAACCAACATTTTGAACTTTTAATAGTAAATTCACTTTTTTTGCTGATTTGCTGAGCCTTAGAAACTTTTTGGCTCATAAACACTTTGTGTTGAATATTCTTTTAACAATGTGATTCTCAACCCTGGCTGCACATTGAAATCATCAGTGGCACATTTTAATATATTAATGCCTGGGCTCTATGTCATAACAATTAAATAAGAATATCTGTTGGAAAAGGTCAGTCAACATTTTTCAAAAAATTTAAAAAATGTGTAACTTAAGAACAACAAATAGACATATCATAAATATAAAATTGATATGTAATTGAGAAGGTATTATAGGAAATGTCCTCAATATTATCACCTACTTTGTTTACATGGCGTCAGTAAAAAGAAAAAGATTGGTTATACATTAATTCTTCCCCATCATTCTCAATTTTTTTAAGAGTAATTTGATTGGGTATAAAGGGATCAAAATAACCCTAAAATTTCAAGTTAATTATGTACTTACAGTACATGCTAATTTTACTATTGTTTTAGTAAAATCTATACACTCATATGCACACTGGAATATAACTTGAAATATGTTAGTTTCTCTGTGTCTTCTAATTCTATTTTTTACCTTTTTTATCAAGTTGAGATTCACATAACATAAAATTAAACATTTTAAAGTAAATACTTTTGTGTTATTTGGTATATTACAATATTGTGCAACTACCACCTCTATCTAGTTCCAAAACATTTTCTTCACCCCAAAAAGGAAACTCTGTATCCATTCAGCATTTGATCCCCTTTTTCCCCACCCCATAGTCCTTGGCAATTATGGATCTCCTTTTTGTCTCCATGGATTTACCTATTCTGGATATTTCATATAAATGGAATCATGCAATAGGTGATCCTTGGTGTCTGGTTCCTTTCACTTAGTGTAATGTCTTCAAGGTTCAAGCACATTTTAGCACATGTCAGTATTTCATTCCATTATATGGATAAATAATATTCCATTGTTATGTGTATACCACAGTGTGTTTACCTATTCACCCTTTGATGAACATTTGGGTTGTTTCCACCATTTTCCTATTGTGGATAGTGTTGTTACGAATATTTGAGAATAAGCTTTTACTTGAGTACTTGTTTATAATTATTTTGGGTCTATATCTAGGATTGGAATTACTGGGTCACTTGTAACACTACACTTAAATTTTGAAGAAACTCCAAATGATATTGTACAGTGGCTGAACTATTTTACAATCCCATTAGCAGTATACGAGGATTTCAATTTCTCCACATCCTCACCAACATTTATTATTTTCTGCTTTGTTTTGTTTTGACCATGGGGCCCTGGTGGCACAGTGGTTAAGTGTTTGGCTGCAAATCAAAAGGTCAGCAGTTCGAATTCACCAGCCACTCCTTGGAAACCCTATGGGGCAGTTCTACTCGGTCCTATAGGGTCCCTATGTGTCGAAATGGACTCGACAGAAACGACTTTTTGCAGTCACCATAGTGGGTGTAAAGTGCCAGCTCATTGTGGTTTTGATTTGCATTTCCCTAATTACTAATGGGAGCCCTGGTGGCACAATGATTAAGAGCTCAGGCTGCTAAACAATAAGTCCGCAGTTCGAATCCACCAGCTGCTCTTTGGGAACTCTATGGGGCGGTTCTACTCTGTGCTTTAGGGTCTCTATGAGTCGGAATTGACTTGATGATGGCAATGAGTAATGATTAATGATGTTCAACATCTTTTCCTATGCTGTTAGGCATTCGTATGCTATATTTTTACGCAAATGATGGGCACTTTAAAATTTGTTTGCCAACCATGACCTTCTCCCACCATATTTTTTCATAATACCTCCTAAAATATTTCATAATACCATGTAAAAAGTTATCATAGTGGTGCTTATGAAAATACCTTGTGGGGGGAGAGCACATTGGCAAACAAACGTAGAAGGCACGCATTATTTATATAAAAATATGGTATCTTCTTTGGAGAAATGTCTATCCAAGTTCTTTGCCCATTTTAAACTTAGATGGCTGATATTTTAAGTGTATAAGATGTCTTCACATATTCTGGATTGCTGTTGTTGTTAGTTACCATCAAGTTGATTCTGACTCATTGCAACCGCACATACTAGAGTTGTGTCACATATGAGTTGCAAATATTTTCTCCCATTATGTAAGTTGTTTTAAATTTTCTTGATAATGTGTGCTGTTTTTATTAGTTGACGTCAAGTCTTTTCTGACTCATGTGACTCTATGTTTGCAGAGTAGAACTGCTCCATACGGTTTTCAAGGTTATGACCTTACAGAAGCAGATTACCAGGCTTGTCTGCCAAGATGTCTCTAGGTGGGTTCAAACTGCCAACCTTTTGGCTTTTAGTCAAGTGCTTAACTGTTTGTGCCACCCAGGGTTTCCTGATAATATCTAACGATGTACGAAAGGTTTTTCATTTTGATTAAATCCAATTTATCTATTTTTCGTTTGTTGCTGATGCTTTTGGTGTCATATCAAAGAATTAAATATCAATCAAAGGTCATGAAGATTTACTCCTATGTTTTCTTGTATGTCTTATAGTTTTTACTTTTATATTTAGGTCTTTGATCCATTTTCAGTTAGTTTTTTGTATATGATATAGGAGTCCCGTTTAATTGTATTGCATATGAATATACATTAGTCCCTGCAAAATTTTTTGAAGATACTATCCTTAGACCATAGAATGTTCTTGGCACCCTTGTCAAAATTCATTGGTCATAGATATATGGGTTTATTTCTGGACTCTAATTTCTAGTCCATTAATCCTTATGTTTATTCTTACATCGGTATCAGTAAGCATTAATCAAAACCTCCTTGGTTAATATAGCTTTGTGGTAAGTTTTGAAATTGGGAAGTGTGAGCCCTCCACCATTGTTCATCTTTTTCAATATTGTTTTGGTATTTGGGATCCTTTGCAATTCCAAATGAATTTGAGAATTAGTGCTCCTATTTCTACAAAAAAAAAAAATCTTGAGATTTTGATAGAGATTGCATTGAATCTAGAGATCATATTGGATAGAACTGACATCTTAACAATCTGATCTATGAACATGGGATGTACTTCCATTTATTTAGTCCCTCTTTAATTTTTTTTCAGCAGTGGTTTGTAGCTTTAAGTGTCCAAGTATTTCATACCCCTGGTTAAATTTATTCCTAAGTGATTTATTCTTTTGGATACTGTCTTAGTTATCTGGAGAACTGGCAGTGGCAGAGAATGGGCAGTGGCAGACCACTGGAAGTGGAAGACAACCAGCAGTAGCAGAACCAGGAGTCCGGCATGAGACAGCACTGGAACGGACCCATGGATTGAGAGAGCTGAGTGCCTGTGCACAAGAGGATACCTGGCAGAGTAGGGTGCCTATAGGTACTCATCAGTCGGTGGAGCTAGGCTTGCAGAGCCATGGAGCAAGAGAGCTGAGTGCCTCTGGGCTGAAGTTTACTGGCAGAGTGGAGTGCCTCCAGGCACTTACTGTTGAAGCTACAGAGCTTTGGAACACTTGCCCCACCAGGGCAGAAGTGGACAGTGAGGCCCAAGGGGCCAAGAGGCCAAGGAACCATGAAGCAGAAGCTGAAGACACAAGGAAAACAGGAAGCAGAACTGCCTCAGTCTCAAAGGGTATTGCCACGAACTCTGGGCTTCAAAGGGTGGAGTCACCACTCAGATAGACTAGGTGAATGCGGCCGCCCAAAGCCGGGAGAAAGAGTTGCCATTCCAGTGTGCCTAGAAGACAGAGGTGAAGTCTGGGGTCGAGGGACCTCAACCCAGAAATCAGGAGAGTGCTGCCAACACCCAGAGTCTGGAGGGCAGGACCATTGCCTAAATGGTCTCAGAGAACAGAGGATTATTTTCAAGCCTTGAGGACTAATGTAATGTGTTCTGCTCACTTGCTTGGTGCCTGTTATGCTTTCATTCCCTTCAGTTTCTCCCATTTGTAATGGAAATGTCTAGCTTGTGTGTGTTCTGCCATTGTAATTTGGAAGCAGATAACTTCTACTCCAGATTTCACAGATAAGAGGAATTTTTGGATTTTTGACTTGGAGTTGATTTAAGACTTTTGCTGTGATATGATGGGTGAATATGCTTTACATGTGGCAAGGACATAAACTTTTGTGGGCCAAAGGGTGGAATGTCATGGATTCAATTGTGTCCCCCAAAAATGTCTGTCAACTTGGCTAGGCCATAATTCCCAGTATTGTGTGATTGTCCACCATTTTGTCATCTGATAATCTGATGTGATTTTCCTGAGTGTTGTAAATCCTATCTCTATGATGTTGATGAGATGGGATTATTGGCAGTTATATTAATGAGGCAGGACTCAATCTACAAGATTGGGTTTTGTCTTGAGCCAATCTCTTTTGAGATATAAAAGACAGAAGCAAGCAGAGAGACAGGGGTACCTCATACCACCAAGAAACAAGAGTCAGGAGAATAGCGGGTGCTTTGGACCTGGGGTCCCTCTGCTCAGAAGCTCCTTGACCAGGGGAAGATTGATGACAATGACCTTCCTCCAGAGCCTAAGGACAGAGAAAAATTTTCCCTGGAATTGAAGCCCTGAATTTGCACTTGTAGCCTACTATACTGTGAGGGAATAAATTTCTGTTTGTTAAAGCCATCCACTTGTGGTATTTCTGTTATAGCAGCACTGGATAACTAAGACGGGTACTATTTAAAATAAATTGTTGTTTTATTTTCTGTAAAGATTGTTCATTGCTAGTATATAGAAACACACTGATTTTTGTATGTTGATCTTGTACTTGCAATATTGTTGAATTATTAACCCTAGTAGCCTTCTCCTGAATTATTTGGAATTTTCTATATTTAGAGCCATGTCATTTGTGAATAGATAGAATTTTGCTTCTTTTCTAATTTGGATAATTTTTATTTCTTTTTCTTGTCTAATTGCTGTGGCTAAGACTTCTAGAACAATGTTGAATAGCAGTCATATTGTAAAAGTGGGCATCCTTGTCTTGTTCCTGATGTTGGTGGGGAGGTCTTTCACCATTGAATACGGTGTTTACTGAGTGCTTTTTGTAAATAAATTTTATGCGCTGACATAGGTTTCTTTCTATTCCTAGCATTCTGAACACGTTATTATGAAAGGGTGTTGGATTTTGTCAAATGCTTTTCTGCATCAATTGAGATGATCATACTTTTTTTTTCCCTCATTCTATTAAAGTGACGTATTACATTGATTTTTTTTTTTTTTATGTTGGGCCATCTGCATTCCTGGGATATATCCCACTAATCATTGTGTATAATTTTGATATACTGTTGGATTCTGCTTCATAATACTGTGTTGAAAATGTTGGGTCTACATTTATAATGAATATTGATCTATAATTTTTTTCTTGTGGTTTTTTATTGGCTTTGGTATGAGGGTAATATTGACCTCACAGAATAATTTATGGCTTATTTTCTCATCTTCTAATTTTTTGGAAATATTTGAAAATTATTTGTATCAGTTATTATTTAAATGGTCTGTAGAATTGACAAGTCAATCTATATAGCTCAAGATTTTTCTTTACTGAGATTCAATCTCTTCAGATATTATGGGTCTGTTGAGATTTTCTCTTTCTTCTTGAGTCATTTTATGTAATTTGTGTATTTCTAGATATTTGTACATTTTGACCAGGTTATCTAATTTGCTGGTGTACAATAGTTCATGGTATCATAAACATTTTTAATTCTGCAATGTCAACAGTAAAGTTCTTAATTTCATTTTTATTTTTAGTTATTTGTGTCTTCTCATGTTTCTTAGTCAGTCTAGCTAAAAATTTGCCAATTCTGTTGATTTTATCCAAAGAATAAACATTATAATTTATTAACTGTTTCTTGATTTTTCTATTCTCTATTTCCTTTCTATCCACTCTAATCTTTATTATTCCCTTTCTTTGCTAGCTCTGGGCTTAGTTTGCTATTTTTTATCTGATTCTTCAAGGTATAAAATTAAGTTTTTTATTTGTGATTCAAATTATGGTTATGAATCATAATTATATATTAATTGTAAAAATTGCTATCATGAATGATAAATCACTTGAATCCATTTCAGTAGACAGAATTATGGACACCAAGAAGTTTCTGCCATAGTCCCTGAAACCTATGTTTACTGAAATGGCAAAAGGAATGTTACAGTCATGATTAAGTTAATGATCTTCATATGGAGAGATTTCTCTGGATTATCTAGGTGTATTCAATGTAATCCCAACACTCACCTATCAATCTGTCATACTGTGATGGCTTGCATGTTGCTGTGATGTTGACAGCTATGTCACCAGTATTTCAAATAATAGCAGGGTCACCCATGGTGGACAAGTTTCAGCCGACCTTCCAGACTAAGACACACTAGGAAGAAGAAACTGGTGGTCTACTTCTGGGAAACTGGCCAGTGAAAACCTTATGAATAGCAGCAGAACACTGTCTAGTATAGTCACAAAAGATGAGTCCTTCAAGATGGAAGGCATTCAAAATACAACTGGGGAAGAGGTGTCTCCTCAAAGCAGAGCCAACTTTTATGACATCAATGAAGTAAAGCTTTCAGGACCTTCATTTACTGATGGGGCATAACTCAAAATGAGAGGAAATAGCTGAAAACATCCATTAATAATCACAATGTGGGATGTAGGAAACATGAATCTAGGAAAATTGGAAGTTGTCAGAAATGAAATGGAACGCTTGAAGATAGATATCCTAGACATTAGTGACTTGAAATGGACTGTTATTGGCCATTTTGAATTGGATAATCATATGGACTACTATGCCAGGAATGACAAATTAAAGAAAAAATGGTGTCACATTCATTGACAAAAAGAACATTTCAAGAACTATCTTGAAATACAATGCTTTCATTGATAAGTTAACATTCATACACCTACAAGGAAGACCAGTTAATACTACTATTATTCAAATTCACACCCCAACCACTAATGCCAAATATGAAGAAATTGAAGATTTTTATGAACTTCTGCCATGTGAAATAGATCAAACATATAATCAAAATGCATTTATAATTACTGGTGATTGGAATGCGAAAGGTGGAAATAAAGAAGGATCAGTAGTTGGAAAATATGGCCTTGGTGATGGAAAATATGGCCTTGGTGATAGAAATGACGTTGAAGATCACATGTTAGAATTTTGCAAGACCAATGACCTATTCTTAGAAATACCTTTTTTCAAAAACATAACCAGTGACTATACACATGGACCTCACCTGATGGAATACACAGGAATCTAATTGACTACGTCTGTGGAAAGAAACTTTGGAGAAGCTCAATATCATCAGTCAGGCCAGGGGTTGATTGCAGAACAGAACACCACTTGCTCATATGTAAGTTCAAATTGAAGGTGAAGAAAATTAAAACAAGTCCATGAGAGCCAAAGTGCTACCTTCAGTACATTCCACCTGAATTTAGAGATCATTCTCAAGAATAGATGTGACACATTAAACACTAATGACTGAACGCCAGACAAGTTATTGGATAACATTAGGGACATCATAAATGAAGAAATCAAAAGGTCATTAAAAAGACAGGAAAGAAAGAAAAGACAAAAATGGATGTCAGAAGAGACTTGAAACTTGCTCTTGAACAAAGAGTAGTGAAAGCAAATAGAAGAAATGATGAAGTAAAAGAGCTGAACAGAAGATTACAAAGGACTACTGGAGAAGACAAAGTATCATAATGAAATGTGCAAAGATCTGGAGTTAGAAAACGAAAAGGGAGGAACACATCCAGCATTTCTCAAGCTGAAAACACTGAAGAAAATATTCAAGCCTTGAGCTGCAATATTAAAGGATTCTATGGGCAAAATATTGAGCGACACAGAAAGCATCAACAGACGATGGAAGGAATACACAGGGTCACTGTACCAAAAAGAATTAGTCGACGTTCAACCATTTCAGCAGATAGCATACGATAAAGAACTGATGTTACTGAAGAAAGAAGTCCAAGCTGCACTGAAGGCATTGGCAAAAAACAAGTCTCCAGAATTGACAGAATACCATTTGAGATGTTTCAACAACTAGGTGCAACGCTGGAAGTGCTCACTCGTCTATGCCAAGAAATTTGGAAGACAGATACCTGGCCAACTGACTGGAAGAGGTCCATATTTGAGCCCATTCCAAAGAATGGTGATCCAATAGAATACAAAAAATTTTGAACAATATCATTAATATTAAATGCAAGTAAAATTTTGCTGAAGATAATTCAGAAATAATTGCAGCAGTATATCAACAGAGAACTCCCAGAAATTCAAGTTGCGTTCAGAAGATGATGTGGAACAAGAAATATCATTGTTGATGTCAGATTGATCTTGGCTGAGAACTGAGAATACCAGAAAGATGTAAACTGTGTTTTATTGACTATGGAAAGGCATTCAACTGTGGATCATTAAAAAAAATGTAGATAACATTGCGAAGAATGGAAATTCCAAAACACTTAATTGTGCTCATGTAGAAACTGTACATAGACCAAGAGGCAGTCTTTTGAACAGAATAAGGGGATACTACATGGTTTAAAACCAGGAAAGATGTGTGTCAGGGTTGCATCTTTTTACCATACTTCTTCAATCTGTATGCTGAGAAAATAATCCAAGAAGCTGGACTATATGAAGAAGAATGTGGCATCAAGATTGGTGGAAGACTCACTAACAACCTGTGATATGCAGATGACAAAATCTTGCTTGCTGAAAGTGAAGAAGACATGAAGCAATTACTGATGAAGATCAAAGACCCGAGCCTTTGGTATGGATTACACCTCAACATTAAAAAAAAATCTCACAACTGGACCAATAAGTAACATCATGATAAATAGAGAAATGCTGAAATTGTCAAGGATTTCATTTTAGTTGGATCCATAAACAATGACCATGGAAGCAGCAGTCAAGAAATCAAATAACATATTGCCTTTGGCAAATCTGCTGCAAGATACCTTTTTAAGGTATTAAAAAGCAAAGATGTCACTCTGAGGACTAAGGTGTGCCTGACCCAAGCCATGATATTTTCAGTCGCTTCATATGTGTGCAAAAGCTGGACAATGAATAAGGAAAACTGCCTTTGAATTACGGTTTTGGTTAAGAATATTGAGTATACAATGGACTGCCGGAAGAACAAACAAATCTGTCTCGGAAGAAGTACAGCCAGAATGTTCCTTACTCTGGACATGTTATCAGGAGGAACCAGTCCCTGGAGAAGGATATCATCATGCTTGGTGAAATAGAGGGTCAGTGAAAAAGAGGAAAATCCTCAATGAGATAGACTGACACAGTGGCTGCACCAATGGGCTCAAATATAGCAATGATTGTGAGGATGGAGCAGGACTAGGCATTGTTTCATTCTATTGTACATAGGACTGTTACAAGTTGGAACTACTCGACAGCACTTAACAACAACAGCAACACACAATGTGAGCACAAGGGCCAGTATAGAAGGAGGCAAGAGTGCCATATTTGGAGGAGATATGAGGAAAGTTGCAGAGGTTGTATTGATGCTGCCGTGACTCAAAGAATGTGGGCAGCCTCTAGAGACTGGGAAAGAAAAGCAGTTGGCTGACACCAACTTTATTTTAGTTGTGTAAGATCCATTTTGGACTTTTGACCTCCAGAAGTATAAGATAATAAATTTGTGTCGTTTTTAGCCACTACGTTTGTGATAACTTGTTACATAAGCAATAGGAAACTGGTACAACCAGGCTCAGAGTTTATAACAGACCTTAGACGACTGACATATCTATAAAATTTCAATCAAAAAACCTCAAATTCCTTCCATATATAAAATTTAAATATGCAATCACTTCCAAAATAAAATGTATTAGAAAACCCTTATCTATGTACCATAAACACTAAATATTATGTATTACTTTTTTTCATTGTTAGAATAGTAAAAACAAAAGTTAAAATTCTGTGATTTCTGTTTTGTTCCACATAATTTAGAAAAGCAAGTACACTGCACACAAAAATATAAAAGTTTTATTTTATGTTTTTCACATATAAGAAAAGTAATTTAAATACAAGTTTAAAGAAAATTCTTTAAGTATGTGTGTGTCTACTTACTAAGTATTTACTAGTAGGTTAAGCATATGGTTCTCTCATATATTTATTACGGAAATGTCTTGTTTTTGTTTAGTGATGTGTAACACATGTCCTTGAGTATGCTTTCAATGTGTTGATGCTATTTTTACTGATTATTTATGCTTTTAATTTCATCTACTTATGCAAACATTTGGTTATGCTGTCTCATTTTCCATAACTGCTAAACTAATCCCAGTTAATCCTATAAATACAACACAATTCTTTCTCCATGGGTTTATGAGCATGCCCAGATCTATCAGTGCGAGACCTTGTAATTTTAACACCCACTATTTTAAGACTTTCTTAATTTCATTTAAAATACGTGACACTAAGTTTTCATGCAAACTCTATCTTACTTTATCTCCTACTTTATGCTTGCATAAGCCCTTCCCTTTGCCACACTACTCTTTTTTCTATCTATGTAGATTCTTCTTTCTACATATATATGTGAGGATATATTGCATAGTGGTTAAGAGTGTGGGCTCTTAAAAACTGACTGGGCTTTCTGCATTCAAATCCAAGTTTTATCACTATCTCTATGACCTTTGGCAAGTTTATTACCTTTTCAGTTTGCTCTCTATAGAAGAAGGGGAATAATATGCCTGCCTTGGAGACAAAACTGGTAAAGAACTTAGATCAGTGTCTAAAAACTAGTGAGTAATCAATAAATATTAGCAGTTATTATTCTTCAGAATTCCCTAAAGCAGCCATGGCAGTGGTATATTTTCTAACAGAATGATTAACAAATTGAACTCAATATATGTTCTCTTTATTAAGCACTGGTCCCAAATTCTAAGTCCCAGGATCTTGCTGGGCATATCATTGTGGATTGATAATCAATACTTCGACACTCTTTCTGGCTGAGTCATCTTTAATTCAAAACATCCAGACTAAGTGTATTATTTTCCCAGCTTATCCTGGAACCTCAGATTTTTATCATTGAGATGAACTATGCTTAACAGTTTTGAATTATAATTTGACCTCACAAAGTAATTTGAAATGTATACGCATTAAGTGAGCAAATTGTAGCAGTTCATAATAGTTTCACAACTTTCATTCCATTAGAAGAGACTAACTTCTGTCCATTCCCTGACTAATAATGTTGCATATTAATATATTTAAATAATATATGTCAATTTCATATGCACACACAGACACAAAACTCATCATAATTCTCATCAGACATACATATCCACTATTTATATGTCTATTTAGTACTATATTAATTTTAATCAAAAATATTTTTATAAAACTGAATATATTGTCTAATTCTTTGAATACCAATAATTATAAAGCTGCTCTATACAATATGGCTACTTAGATTTAGATTTAAATCAACTGTAATCACACTACCACCCATCTGTTAGTTTGTCATGCTGTGGTGGCTTGCATACTGTTGTGAAGCTGGACACTATGCCACAGGTATTTCAAATACAAACAAGTTTGAAAAATTGTCATCACTAGTCACATATAAAAACATAGTATGCTTTAATTCCACAGTTTAATTCCATAATGAGACATATAACTATTTACATGACTTGACATGGATTGTGAATTGTTTTCCTTATTCACTTTGTCATAGCAATTAGGTACACAACCCTCGCACATTTAAAATGATACTGCCTTTATCAGGTTTCTTAGGTCCCCACACTGGAAAAAAAGACTCCTCTCTTGAGCTTAGGTTACATATTTCCTGTTGCATATATTTTCTAATTTGTAGCTTACATGTTTTTCCTTTCCAATTAAGATGCAGGCTTTTTAAATGCAGAATTTTTTTATTTTATTTTTCTGAATAATCCTGGTAATCGTTATTTAGGAATGAGCAAAATGACTTTTTGTGTGTGTGTGTGTGTTAGGGCAATTTAGAATATTTGATACGAATTGGAGATAAATCCTAGGAAGAAATTTTAGTCGACCCATGATTTTATTCTTGCCTTTTTAAAAGATATTTATGTAAAGATAAAGTTCAAGTTATTGCACTATCATGGCCTAATACCAAGAAATACTTTTTTGTTAGTCTCTTTAGATTTGAAAGGCAACATGTATTACTCTTGTGTAAATAAGTCCAATCCATTTACCAGGTGACTCATAGGCTCCAAGTTTTGAGTGGGGTTCAGAGCAGGAAAGGGCTGTGAAGCAGATTCAGACTTTGATGCAAAATATCTTACCTCGTACCTATATAATCCAGAATGTCCATTAATACACATGTGTCTGTGTGGATAGGGTTACTCTGGAGTTTCAGCACCTATGACAATCAAGTAAAATGAAAGTAACCGATATTTTCGAAAAGGGTGATCACTGTTCTACGTTCGCAATATAACTGACAGAGAATTAAACCCAGGTCTGTATAGTATCATAGCTAGAAGATATTTTAATATGTTAATTCCACTCTGTATATTTAAAATATATTTTGAATTAAAGTTGTATATTCTAACAATTAACTAAATATTACATAATCTAGAATAATTTATAAATATATGCAATGAGTTGGAGATCTTAGAGATCCCTTCAAAATCGGATTCTGTTTTAAAAAAGAAAGAAAAGCAATCAGTGAAAAGCTTTTCACAAAACACCCACATTCATAGCTAATAGAAAGAGAATAAAAATTGTGTCTATCACCACTTCCATAAAGAAGTTTTAAAAAGCACGTACAATTTTAATGAAAAGTTTTTGTCATCTTTATGAAATCAATTCATTAACTCTTATGGAAATATTTGAGATAAATTTGACTTTTGGTTTCTGCCACATTTTTCTTCATATAAATACAGTCCTTTAACTCAAAGACACCTTATTAAATATGAATTGATTTGGGTGTGTTCAAAATTGAAATTCTGCACATAGGAAGTAGATCTAAAAATACTGAAATGAATGCACCTATTTCACAAACAGCTAGAAATATATTGCTCTAGGCATTGTTGTTGTTGTTGTTAGGTGCCATTGTGTCGGTTCTAACTCAAAGTGACCCTAGGTACAACAGAACAAAACACTGCCCAGTCCTGTGTCATTCTTACAATCCTTGTTATACTTGTGCCCATTGTTGCAGCCACTGTATCAATCCATCTTGTTGAGGGTCTTCATCTTTTTTGATGACTTTCCATTTTACCAACCATGATGTCCTTCTCCAGGAACTGATCCCTCCTGATAACATGTTCAAAGTATGTGAGACGTAGTTTTGCCATCCTTGCTTCTAAGGAGCATTCTGGTTTCACTTCTTCCAAGACAGATTTGTTTGTTCTTTTGGGAGCTCATGGTATATTCAGTGTTCTTTGCCAACACCACAATTCAGAGGCGTCCATTCTTCTTCAGTCTTCCTTATTCATTGTCTAACTTTTGCATTCATATGAGGGAATTGAAAAGACCATGGCTTTGGGCAGGCGCACCTTGGTCTTCAAGGTGACACATTTGCTTTTTAACACTTTAAAGAAGACTTTTGCAGCAGATTTGCCCAATGCAATGCGTCATTTTATTGCTTGACTGCTGTTTCCATGGGAGTTGATTGTGGATCCCAAGAAAGTGGAATCCTTGACAACTTCAATATTTCCTCTGTTTATCATGATGTTGCTTATTGGTCCAGTTGTGACGATTTTTGTTTTCTTTATGTTAAGGTGTAATCAATACTGAAGGCTGTGGTCTTTGATTATCATCTGTAACTGCTTCAAGTCCTTGTTACTTTCAGCAAGCAAGGTTGTATCTTTTGCATAACACAGATTGTTAATGAGTATCCTTCCAATCCTGATGCCACGCTCTTCTTCATATAGTCCAGCTTCTCGAATTATTTGCTCAGCATACAGTTTGAATAAGTATGGTGAAAGGATATATTCCTCATGCACACCTTTCCTGACTTTAAACCACACAATATCCCCCTGCTCTATTCAAAGGACTGCCTCTTGATATGTGTACAGGCTCCTCATGAGCACAATTAAGTGTTGTGGAACTCCCGTTCTTTGCAGTGTTACCGATAATTTGTTATGATCCACACAGTTGAATGCCTTTGCATATTCAATAAAACATAGGTAAATATCTTTCCTGTATTCTCTGCTTTCAGCCAGGATCCAACTGACATCAGCAAAGATATCCTTGGTTCCACGTGGTCTTCTGAATCCAGCTTGAACTTCTGGCAGTTACCTGTCGATATACTGCTGCAGCCTCTTATGAATGATCTTTAGCAAAATTGTACTTGCGTGTGTTATTACTGATATTGTTTGATAGTTTCTTCATTCGTTTGGATCACATTTCTTAAGAATAGGCATAAATATGGATCTTTTCCAGTCGGTTGGCCAGGAAGCTGTCTTCCAAATTTCTTGGCGTAGACCAATGAGCACTTCCAGAGCTGCATCCATTTGTTGAAACATCTCAGTTGGTATTCCGACAATTCCTGGAGCCTTGTTTTTCACCAATGCCTTCAGTGCATCTTGGATTTCTTCCTTCAGTACCATGGGTTCCTGATCATCTGCTGCCTCCTGAAATGTTTGAACATTCACCAATTATTTTTGGTACAGTGATTGTGTATTCCTTCCATCTTATTTTGATGCTTCCTGCATCTTTTAATATTTTCCCTGTAGAATCCTTCAAAATTGCAACTGGAGCCTTGAATTGTTTCCTCAGTTCTTTCAGCTTGTGAAATGCCAAGTGTGTTCTTCCCTTTTGGTTTTCTATCTCCAGATCTTTGCACATGTCATTATCATACTTTATTTTGTCTTCTTGAGCCACTCCTTAAAATCTTCTGTTCAGCTGTTTTACTTCATTATTTCTTCCTTTTGCTTTAGCTACACTACTTTTAAGAACAAGTTTCAGAGTCTTCTAATGTCCGTTTTGATCTTTTCTTTCTTTCTGGTCTTTTTAATAACCTCTTGCTTTCTTCAAGTATGATGTCTTTGATGTCATTTCACAACTCTTCTGGTCTTTGGTCATTAGTGTTCAATGCGTCAAATCTATTCTTGAGATCGTCTCTAAATTCAGGTGTGATATACGCAGGGTCGCACTTTGGCTCTCATGGACTTGTACTGATTTTCTTCAGTTTCAACTTGAACTTGCATAGGAGCAATTGATGGTCTGTTCCACAGTTGGCCCCTGGCCTTGTTCTGACTGATGATACTGAGCTACTCCATTGTCTATTTCCACAGATGTAGTGGATTTGATTCCTGTGTATTCCATCTGGAGAGGTCCATGATGTAGGCACTGGTGTTTAGCATCTCAGAGTGACCCTAGCAATTGTTGGAATAACTACCTGATTTTTCTCTCACTCACTAGACTTTAATGCCAATAAAAGGTGTAGTCCCTTTGCTCAGAAATGATTCTTCCTCTCTTAACACTGCATCTGACACAAAATGGATATCCAATTATTTTTTGTTTTAATTAAAATGTAGGCAATAGAATGCAGGGAATAAAATATAAACTTTAGAATATGAATTAAAATGTAGGCAATATAATATCTAAATGAATCAACTTTTGATTATCCATGTCTAAATGAGAACTGAAGATTTTCTCCAAACAACCACTATTCACTATTTGAGTCGTCAGTTATCTCTGTTCATCATGAGCTGGCCTCCCTGCATCAGATATAATCACAGATACTACCACATTAAGCTTTGCCTTGATATGCTGATGTATTCTTATAATAACATAGATAATTAAGAGTTGACTGGCTGCCTGAAGTGAACTTCACAATTTATTCAAGAATTTTAAATAGATATGTTTAATCCATCAGGAAATTTCTTACCTCGTTCTTTTGAAGTACATTCTCTCACATCCTTTCCAGCATTCATCTGTCTTCATGATAAATTGCATCTTGGATGTTTCCTTTTAGCAATGTTCTCTTTCTCTAATAGTGTTGACCTATTTTTTTTTTAAATGGATGCCACTATCACAATAATTTTATCACTTTCTATTTCTCTACATTATAATCAAAGTTAGTAAAAAAAAAACCATTTTTCCATTATTGTCCTCCAAAATGCTATTTGTTTTTTAAGCAAATCATTTAACTTGACCTAATTCTATCAAGATTTTATTGTATCCTATTATAAATAAATCATATGTATTATTGCTTCTGCTTAAAATATTTTTCCTACAGATGAGGGGGGAAAAAGTTGCTTCTGATACCACTATGAACAAAACAAAGAGCCTGATTTCATAAAGCTTGCACACATGTGTAGAAATAATATAAGATGAATTCTATGAAGAAAAATACAAAATACAGTGAAAGGAAAATGTTGTAGGTATTCATCTGTATAGTATGATGAGGTAAGTTCTTCCTGATGGATGTGAGAATGAGTGAAGACTTGAATGAAGTGAGAATACGAGCCATGTGATATCTGAAGAAGAGTTAGAGAAAGCATTCAAAGCTTTGGAAACAAATGAGATCTCAAGATAAGCCTGAATATACATTAGGAGAACAGAAGATGACCAGGGCCACATTTTTGAGTGTGGGATGTATAATGGAATCATCAAGGAGTTAATACAGAGGAGGAGGTCAATTCTGAAGACACACTTAAATTTTGGTTGAAAAGCCTTCTGTTTTGACAACATGGAGTTAGCTGAGGTATTCTTAAACTAGCAATTAGAAATTTAAGGGAATGTGAAATGGCTAGTTAAAAAGCTATCTCTTTGGAATTTTAAGAAAATCTTAGTGTACAGTCTATTTTTTTTTTAATCATTCATTTATTTCCTTATTGATTTGTGTTTTCCTTTTGTTGATTTGTATATGTTTTCTTTACCAGTTCTTAGAGAGTTAAGCCTGTTGTATGAGAATACATTCTTATCATTGTTCCCATGGACTCTTAACTCATGTATGTTTAACCCAGAAATAATTCCAAAATGTTAGACGTGTTAGTGAGAATTTAGCATTTGTTGTTCTTTAGCTGACTGGATCTCACTATTGCAAATTAGGAATTGTGTACATATTTCTAGTTATTGTTCAGAGATCTTAAAAGATTTTCAAAAAGAAAAAGAAGTTGAGAATGGCTGTTGAGTAGACAACTAACAATGTCTGCTGCAAACTTTTCATTACTTGCCACTCTGCAATGTCAAAAGGTGATGGAAATTCTTCTGCATAGCTCTGTGTTCAACACTTTGTTGATTAATGTAAGGTCTTTTTACCTGGGGACTTCAGGTTGTACCACATACTTGTACCCAATGACTGTAGATGTATGTCTTCTCTAGCTATCTACGAAGTTTTCTTCAAAAGTCACTGTATTTGGCAGACATTTTTCATAATTTATATAGTTGTGGCTGTTTTATCATTGAGGACTGAATATTCTCTGTTTTTCCTTTTATAACTTAATGTTTTAATGTAGGGAAAAAAGAAGGGATAGATAGGACTTTAATCTTCTGTCTTTATCTGGAGGTTTTTGTCCATTTTTCACTAGACACTGAAAATAGCAATATTGAAATGTCTGAGTTTTCCACCCCATTATAATTAGTTTGGACTCAGTTCATATATATGCTAATAATCCTTCTTCACTGTGGACATTAGCTGATCATTCACCAACATGTGAAATTATACAAGAGATAAATATGAATAAATGTAGAGTACGCTCCAATTGCTGTCATTTTCTTGAGTTTGTCCATATGAATTTCCCTGAACTTCCCAAATAACATCAAGGCACCATTCTTCACACAGGAGTTGCTTTAAACTGTTATCATTCTCTGTATTAGTTACAGCAATGCTTCATTCTCAGTGTAAAATAGCTATTGAAACAGAGAAGAAATTTTTGCTTTGGGGATCAGCTTTCACTTTGTCCAGAGACAATGAGCCCATATAGTCAATTACACTAGACTTCCATGGGATTTGGCTTAGCCTTCCTAATTTAAAGTGAGTTTATATATATATATATATATATATATATATAAAAGTAAACACATTAAATTCATTTCTTATTCTGTAATGGCCCAAGTTAAATATTAATTTAACATTTATTGGTAACTTTTTTCTTCTTTTTTTTCCTCAGTAAAAATAACTTTATCTTCTGCATTAGGTAGATGTAAACACTAATGAGAAAATATTAAAATTGATTTCCAACTTCCATATTTCAAATATATTGGCTGAAACTTATAGGTGCTTCAATAATTTTCACTATATTTAAAAAAATGTTAATGTTTTCTTTTCCTTTGTCATCCTTATAATTTTCATCTCACTTTCTTTCTTAATTAATTACTTTGGGCAACAAATATTAATTAAAAATGTTATATTTGCCATGCATGTACTACGAATAAAAATATAAATGAGATCCACTACCTGGGTTCAGTGAGCATATATTATAGTGAGAGAAATAATAAAATACATTTTAAAATTTAAAGCATTGCTATGAGTGCAATAATAGATGTGTTAATGGTTTCTTCAGGGTGATTAAGATAAAATCATATTTCCTCAGTACAGTGTTAGTTATTATTGTATTATTCAACAAGCAATTAGAAATTTTAAGGAATGTATCAAGGTTAGTTAATGTTTTCATTTAGTTTATGAAATTACCTTATTTCAAATACTTGTTCCTTCTATTCTTTTCCATACTCATTTAGAGATTCCAAATTTGATAAACAAAAGTCTGTGTTGAGTCAGTTATTCAGAGTGTGCCGTAATGGTCATAACTCACACTCACGGAGATAAGCCAAAGCATAAATATTACAACTGCAACTTATATAAAGGACAAGGACAAAACTCAAAGGTTTGAAACTGATTTATGCTACAAGGAGGCCTATCGAATATAAAGCCAAAGAATATTGCTGAACTTGCCGAACTGTTGTCAATCGCTCGTCTCATTCTTAGTTTTAATAGTTGTATTCGTAGACATTCTCCGTGATTGAAAAGTCTTTCTGTGCTCCATTTAAACTACAGGAGAAAAAAACACAAAACAAAAACTCATATCCCCACGTGCCAAAATAATTTTTTGAATTAAACATCCACTTTATCGGAATCAATCAAATTAAAACAACGTAAGCTCTTCATTTTAATTTATTTTACATTGTTATGTGAACATGTATTTAGAAAATGTTACCCATTAGTAAGAAGTCCCCTCATAGGGTAGGACATAATATATGAATATGATTATCTTATCATAACTGTTTCATATCTATTTTAAATCATTTTAAGATTGTTATGTTGTAATAATATGTATGAACTTAGAATTACCGTATGTTGCTGATTTTCAGCACATTGAATTAACTTTCTCCTGTTGCTTGTTTATAGTGCTTCAAAAATTTTCACTGAATTAAAAAATGTTCTTGTTATCTTTTCCTTCGCCATCTTTATAATCTTCCTCTCACCTTCCTTGTTGTTGTTGTTGATTGGTACTGTGGAGATGATTTCGCCTCATAGCCACCCCATGTGACGGAGAAGAATTTTCCCATAGGGTTTTCTTGGCTGGAATCTTTATGGGAGCTAGGTCTTCCTCCCATGGCGCCACTGGGTGGATTTGAACTGCCGGCCTTTCAGTTAACAGCTGAGCACTCAACCATTGTGCCAGCAGGGATCTTTTTATCAAGTGTATGTGGAGGAAAAAAAAGAAGCAAATAAGAAAGAATCTATAATTCCATTATTTAGAAATAGCTATTATCCACTGTTTTACTTCCATTTTAGAGAATGCATTGCTATGATAACAGGTAATTCCTCTGTTTTCATGATTTCTGATTTTAGGTTTTTGTTAGATCATAGATAGTATAATCTCTTATCAGAAAAATGACATTCTATTGAAGAATCTCAAAATTATATTCTTTACGTTGTATATTTAAAACAACTACAAATTTTTACATTGGCTAGGATACTTGATATACACACTGTTTTTAAGTATATACTCTTATTATATTGGAATGTTGAGTTCACTTGTTAAACTATCCTTGTTTCTTTTCCAACTTTTCAATTTTGTGCAGAGCCTTGTTTTTTTTTTTTTATTTTATTGTACTTCAGGTGAAGGCTTACAGAACAAATAGTTTCTCATGAAACAGTAGTACACATGTTGACATTGGTTAACAACCGCACAACATATTAACCCTCTAAATTCTCAACCTTTTTTTTTTTTTGTGGTGAAGATACACATAGCCAAAGATACACTGTTTCAAAAATTTCTACATACAAAGTTCAGTGACATTGACTACGCTCTTCCAATTGTGCTGTTATTCTCACTTAAGATGAAG
>NW_004444031.1:9495649-9516315 GCF_000243295.1 Trichechus manatus latirostris | reverse complement strand
TTTGGACCCCTACTGGAACCATCCTGTCGTGTTTTTGTAAATGTTTTGATATTGTCTGCTGTTTTCGGGACAGTCAGTAGTTATTTTTCTCATATATGGATCGTAGATTTGTTTGTTTCATCCCTTTTTAAAAAAAAGAAATTTAACTATGTCTGAGCAGGCGGACTGTGTGCTCTTTGTTGTTTGCTCGTCTGTGCACTCAATACTTTTCACCTCCTTCTCCAACTGGCAGGTTCAGTCACTCAGATATGGTACAGCAGGGCAGGTCTAGCTGAAGAGGAGTTACTGGGAAGGGTTGTTTGTGGCATTTAGTTCAGCCACCAGGGCGGGTCAGTAATCAGTGCTGGGCAGGTTCCAGTAGGCCGTGCCTGTACTGCTTGGTGGTGTGATGTCAAGTGCACGGTGCAGACAGAAAGGGGAAGAGGAAGAAAAGAAAAGAATGAATAAATAAAAATCAGAAAGTTTAAAGAACCGCAAAGTTCCCAGGGGTGCCACTGATGCAGCTATGAGGTATGGGGAAGTCGCTGTCAGGTGTCGCAGTACAGCCTGGCTAGAAGGTGTAGAGGTATACAATGCCTGGTATTCAGGGATCAGAAAGAGAAGGAAGAGATAGAGAGATGAGAAACTGAGCAATGAAGAAAGACAAAAAGAAAAAAAGAGGGAAAAGAAAACAAAACAAATTTAAAAAAAAAAAAGAAGAACAAGAAAGGCCCCCCAAAAAAACAGAAAAAAAAAAAACCAACAAAAAAAGAAATGTTCTCAGGGATCCCTCTGCACGTCTATGGATGCTGAAGGGGAGTTCCTTGCCATGCAGCTCCACCCTGGTATTTTTTATCTGTCAGTTCTCAAGAACTTTATAGGTTGTTTTTTTTTTTACAGCTCTAAACCTCTCACTCTAAATTTACCATGCCACAACAGTTTCAAAAGTGAAAAAATAAGCCACCTTACTTACAATTTGTTTTATATATCCACCCTACTTACAATTTATCAATAGCATGTTTCACACTCTAAACGCTTTAGCATGGCTACAAGATTTTTAACCCTAATATTGAAAAATTGCTTAATTTTCTAATGGCAGATTTCATGTCCTCCTCCAAGTCTTTGTAGTCTCTTATTCTGTACTTCATTCAATCATTCAAAGATTTATTTGGTCATTCATGCATTACCAAATACTGGATGTAATGTTGAGTAAAATCAGTACTTACCACATTGCATTGAAATTATTTATTTGCGTATCTTTTCCAGAACTCTTATTGTCCAAAAAAAAAAAAGACTGATCAAACATAACTTATCTCCAATATTTAGCATAACATCTGACATCTAAATTTGGAATGAAACAAACTTGGGTTGTATTGTAAACCACTGACCATTCTGTTTCTGCCTCTGTTTCACCCTATACTCTCCTATATGTATACTATCACAAATATTTTTCTATCTGCCATAACTGCAGGTTCTCTTCTGTTGGAATTATTACTGTCTTATTCAGTACTGGATTTCTAGTATTTAATACATTTTATGTGCTTAATAAATGGTTGTTGAGGTTAAAATTTAGGCTTCCTTTTTTTTTTTTTCCCTCTAAAACTTTCAAGGGTTACTCAGATAAGGGTTTCAGATCATTGTAAGTGTGAATGTTGTACTATATGAATGATCTCTAGCAATATGCCAGGCAAATGACCAGTCACCTAAGCACACCAGTAAATAGGTACATACACCTCCTGCTGTATTTTTACATTTCCTGCATTTATAAGTTATTAGCTAGGGATATCCATACCAAATTTATCACTGGATAACTTTAGAGGGAAGCAGACTTTGAATATAATAAATCCACACTAAGTAAACCCCCATGTTAATTACAAATATTATAACATATAGGGTTTTATAATATTAAATATAAAAATAAAGTTAAATATTAAATATCTCTGAAAAGAGAGAAATTGTCATTTTTTTTGCTTTTCTTAACAAAAGTGAATAAGCAACATAACAAAGAATAAACAAAGCATATGACAATTGGACATTGAAGTGATATCCTGGTTCTAAAATTGACCTTAAAGTTTTATGCTGAAGTAATTTTCTACGGTTAAGTTTGCTAGGCTTCCATGTAAAGACAAATATAGCTATTAAGGTTAATTTCCTCCCCATCTTCAATGTAATTATTTCTTCCCCACACATTTGAGCAAGACATCATGTAATAAACAACATATAACTATATGTAATATAAATAATATAATACTCTTTTAACCTAAGTATTAGTAAAAAACAATTATAGGTTTCAAAGTGAAGAGAAACCATCTCATCAGAGTATAAAAATAAAAAATCAAACCCACTGCCATTGAGTTGATTTCAACTCATGGTGACCCCATGTGTTACAGGGTAGATCTACTCCATAGGATTTTCTTGTCTGTAATCTTTAAGGAATCAGATCTCCAGAACTTTCTTCCATGGCGCTGCTGGATGAGTTTGAACCCTCAACCTTTAGGTTAGTAGACAAACGCAAACTGTTTGCACCATATGAGAATTCATAAAACAATTGTCAAGGTACCAGGATCTTTGTAAAATTCTTCACTTTAACTTATTTTGGTCATATCAGTAGTCTTTGTGTACTCAGGAATCAAATATCTTTATCTTTCCAAATTGAAGTTCAAAGGAAATTGATGAATGAATACATGATATCATGTGTTAGTATTTGCGTATACAGTTTTAGGAAATTATTTTGGGGTTTATTGGGATTACCAAAATCTCCTTGATAAAGAAAAGAAAAATAAATAAATAAATAAAATTAATGCCATTGGCTAAGGATAAACCTTACAGTCTGTTATTTAGTAATAGTTTTGCAGAGTTAACGTTTTGGTGAACTTTTAGGGTAACACAGAATATTTCTTTTTAAAGCTAATGTTAAACTCTGTATATTTTATCCTAGGAAAAGCCAAAATACTTTCACCCAAAAGAAAAGGTGACATTTCCATTTTGTACAGTCTGCTAAAAATGCCACATGAGCTGGAGTTTTAATCCATGTCAGTGAGATACACGCAGATTGATTTTAAATGTAGCATTTTATTGCTATCAAAGGGAAAAAAAAAAACCAGCATTTCCTTCAAAATAAGATTAAATAGCTATGTAATGGGAGTTTAGTTATGGAGTTGAATTTTTACACGTATTCGTTGGTTATGCAGTATGAAAGTTTCTTTCTGCATTTACTGTCTGCTTAAAATATCAGCTATAAACATCCTGAAGGGCAGGTGCTGAAAGGGCAGATTGGGACTTTATTTCATCTGTAGAAAAGGTTAGTACCACATTGCAATGCTTAACATAACCTTAAAAATCCATAATTTAATCTATGTTTCTAGTCCTCTTTCATCCTTTAAAGTGATTGAGTAAAAGATATTCTAACAGGTTAGACCTGGTAGTGTGGGACCTTGTCTCATTTTGATAAAATAATTAATTATATAGCATATAGTTGTCATAATTTCTTAAGTTTAGAGTAAAGTATATATATGTAAATACATGTATATACTCATATTAGAAATTCACTAAGTCAATGTATAAAATAATTTTCATATTATTATTTCTGTTTGTACTTAGTGTATTATCCTTATTAGTTATTCCAATAACTTACTAATATTGACTTTAATATTGAAAGGGATATAAAAACTTTTTATTTCTGAGTTTATTGACAACTGTACTCCAGATAGGAAATTCCCACAAATTTAAACTTTGTATATTCTCATATTCAAAAGCCCTAGTAGCAATTTGATTTTTCAATGTTCATTTGATATCTTTTACTTTACAGATTTCTCTTGTCAATATTGAAGTAAGTTCATTAGAAATATTATGAAATGTACCCTTGTACTTCATCTGTATTAGATGCAATTGCCTTACATTAAATGAATTTCCCATTATTAGTATACATACCTGGTGCTTAAATATGTCTTGCTATACTAGTACATAGCATTTACCGGTGAAGAACTTGCTCAGTTATTTTTTTTTAATCCCACATCTCTCACAATTCTACTTTACTGATTCCCACAAAAATACTTTTAACAAACCTATATGCCATACTGTTTTATAGTCTCCTCTTAGTCCTACATCTTCGTCATAACATTTTCTTACCCAACTAGGCAAAGGCAATCACTTCCAATTTGCTTCACCAGATTTATGTACTTCACTCACTAAAAATATCCATTCTTGAAGCAAGTAGTAAAATTTCCAAAAGATCATTTTCAATGCTACATGGATGGTTGGAAAAGTAATTCCATTTTTTCAGAAATGATCCTTGGATCTTCTACTCCTTCATTATTACAACTACTGCATGGGATTTAGATTGTGTGCAGTTTTGTTGGTGATTGGTTATTTATGATAGGCGAGTATGCTAATATTATGATGTGTTCTAAAGCAGAAAGACTATAATCCATGCACAAAATACTAAGTAATTAACTCAGTTCTATACTGCATGCAACCACTCTTTCTTTAAATTAATTTGAAGTTCAATCAAAAAAAAGAAAGTTTCCTTCCCAGTTAGTGACTAAGCAAATTAAAATATATTTAGTAATATTAACTAGTATCTCTATAGAGCTGAAGAACTATCTTATGTGTGAATGGGGATGTTTTAAATGATTAAAAATAATAAATGGACAACATCAACAACAATAACAAGTCCATTAACATATACAAAAAAAAAGTTCTAGTAGTGTTTTATCATTTATCCTTCTGGCAGAGTCCACCCTAGAATTAACTTCTCCCTAATTAGATAAGGCAGTCAAGAAAATAGATGATCTAGTGGTTGCCCTGTTTCACTCCTGTGAATTTCTGAGCATGTGCCTCATAGTCATGTACTCATCTTTGTGAGACAAAGGGCAAAGAAAAAAAGAATGACTATGATTATTGTGAGGGAGCTTAAAACTTTAACTTGTTAAATTCTTTACTTGGGGAAATGGTAATAAATTGTCTTAAGAGCCTTGTCTGAAAAAAGTAACATGAATTTTTATGTTATTGATGAACCACATACAAAAGTCCCAGATAATATACTGTTACATCAAAGGCATGGCAAACAATAGAAAGGAAAATTTTACATGAATATTTGTTTGGAGAATAAATACTTGTAAAGTTTAAAAGTATAAAATAATGAGAAACACAGAAAAATGTCTAGGTTGAATATAAGAAAATAGAAAAAAATAGTGCTTTGAATGTTGAAAAAAAATAAATCCACAATAAACAAAGAAAGAAAGAAAAGAAAGAAAGAAAAGAAAAAATTCTATAGGAAATATAGCTTCAAAATAGAGGATGTATTGAGTGTTACCACATAAATAATCTTAAAAAACCAACTGGGAAATCGCTAGTAACCAGATACTAAAAGAAAATAATATATAAAGAGACACTTTACAAAAGAACTCAATTATCTACTAAAAATGTTCCATGGTATTAATAACAACATTAGTTAATATAAGAGTTTAAACAGATAACACCAGGATTGTGTTGTGGATTCAGGGTAATAGCAATAATATTTAAAACAATCATAATAATAGGAAGAATAATATTAATAGCTAACATCTACTAGGCCCATACCTTTTACATGTGTTAATACATTTAATCCTCATAGCAACTTAACAACAAGCTGAAGATTAGTCTTTTGATTTTTTTTTATTATTGTACTTTAAGTGAAACTTTACAATTCAAGTTAGTTTCTCATATAAAAATTTATACATACGTTGTTATGTGACCCTAATTGCTCTCCCTATACTGTGACAGCACAGTCCTCCTTTCCACCCGATTTCCCGTGTCCTTTCAACCAGCTTGTGACCCTCTCTGCCTTCTCATCTCGCCTCCAGACAGGAGCTGCCCATTTAGTCTCATGTATCTACCTGAGCTAAGAAGCACACTCTTCACGAGTATCATTTTATGTCCCATAGTCCAGTCTAATCTTTGTCTAAAGAGTTGGCTCGGGAATGGTTTTAGTTCTGGACTGACAGACAGTCAGCGGGCCATGCTTTCTGGGGTTCCTCCAGTCTCAGTCAGACCAATAAATCTGATCTTTTTACTAGAATTTGAGTTTTGCACCCCACTTTTCTCCTGCTCCATCCAGGACTCTCTGTTGTGTTCCCTGTCAGGGCGGTCATTGGTGGTAGCCAGGCACCATTTAGTTCTTCTGGTCTCAGGATGATGCAGTCTCTGGTTTATATGGCCCTTTCTGTCTCTTGAGCTAATACTTTCCTTGTGTCTTTGGTGTTTGAAGATTAGTTTTAATGCTGTTATTTATAGACATTCAATTTCTTAAAGAAAGAGTATCTTTATCTGATGTGGATTCTGAGGATTCTGAGTGACAATCAAAGGTGAACGACACAGAACAACTCCAAAATGCTGCCATTCTCTAGTGTGAGAATATACTCACAGATTTTGTGGTATTTACAATTTATCAGTAATTACGTTACTGTTACAAGCCAGTTGAAACCAGGGTCCTGAGAAATGAGTGGTACTTTCTATGCCAATGCCCAGGAAAAGGCCTTGGGGTGACAATTAGAAAATGCCACAAAAATTCTACAAAAATGAACTGACTAGGGACAGTGATCAATTCATCTGAAATTTTCCCAGGCTTCACTTAAAACTACTATTAATTTATTCAAAGCTATATAGATCAATGTTTAATGAAAGTACTTTACTGTTACCTAAGATAAGTATATGGAGAGTAACCTGAAATTCTAAGGGTAAGAGCAACTCACCGGAGAGCTGTTCTGCTTCCATAGTCTGACCCTAATCATTTCTTTAATAAATCTAGCAGAATTGGAACTCTGAAGTATTAATACCAAATTACATTGGGACTTATATATGTTCTTTAATTAATAAACACTCTTGGATTTTGTTGCTATAATGAGGATAATTGTAAATACTTGGGGAATCTAATCATAGCTTAAGGTAAAACATGGCAAATCCATTAACAAATAGAAAGCAAAACGAAATAATGTAACTCAGACAGTAATTAAAACTGGGCAAACTAGAACTGCATTTACCTTGAAGTTAGCCTCTTGAAGTCAGCCTCAGGACAGTTACTATGAAGGGTAGACATAAGCAGGATTCCCAGTGCAGCGGAGCCTTCCACAAACGAGACCACTGTATTGGTTTCCTGGCACTGCCATGATAAAATGTTACAAATTGGGTGGCTTATAATAACAGAAATTTATTGACACACAGGTTTGGGAGGTGGAAGTCAAAATCTAGTTATCGGCCCTGTTGATTCCTTCTGAGAGCTCTGAGAGTGTAACTATTCCATGCCTCTCTCCTAGCTGCTGGCAGCTGTGGGCATTCCTTGGCTTGTAGCTGCAGTGTTACATGGAGTCCTTCCTCTGTCTCCTTGTCTCTGTGCATCTTCCTGTCTTTTATAAGGATGCTCATCATGTAGGATTAGGATCCACCCAACTCTAGAATGACCTTTGTTAACTGATAACATCAAAGACTCTATTACCAAACAGAGTTACATTGTCAGGTATAGGTTAAAAGATTAACATACCTTTTGGGGGGACACAATTCAACCAATGTCAACCACACTAATCCTATATAGGTAGGTCACACCCCCAAATTAGAGGATGATATGACTGGCTCTGTGCTTACTTGTCCCCTGTGGTCATTTTTCTCAACCTATTAGTGATTTTGGAGAGAGATTAAATGTTAATATTGATTATGTTTTATCCTCTAAAAAATATCATTTCAATAATTTAAATCTCAAGCTTTAAAAAAAAAGAAAGAAGAAAATAAAAGGAAACGTGCTGGACTCAGCCAGGATCTAACTGGAAGTTTCTGCCGAGACACATTGGATAAATAGCCCACAACCTTTATGAAAAACAAAAACAAAACACGCACACAAAGCAAACAGAGGAGAAATAAATCCCTTGCATTTGAATATTAGTCATTGTTTTTGAAGGAGGAAAACAAACTACAGAGGAAAATAATGGAAAAATATTTACATATGAAAATTACAAGCTCTATATAAGTTTCTGGTGGCATAGTAGTTAAGCGTTTGGCTGCTAACCAAAAGGTCGGCAGTTCAAATCCGCCAGCTGCTCCTTGGAAAATGTATGGGGCAGTTATACTCTGTCTTATAGGGTCGCTATGAGTTGGAATCCAATTCAAGGGCAACAGGTTTGGTGTGTTTGTTTTTTTTTTTAAATAAAAGGTCCAACTCTCAAGTCTGCAGCTGAGTATAAAGTCTTTAAGTGTGCACTGCCTCTAATATTTCTCAATATGCTGTGAAAGATTTTTTTCTTTGCAGATTTAATTTTGGAACTTCTGTAATTTTGTAGTAATGACTTGGGAGAACAATGTTTGGGTAGTTACTATCAAGTTTGTGTAGGCTGATCCTTAGGAGAAAAATAGTAATAGGTAGGTTTAGAATATCACTGTAATGGGAAGGAATTGTGCAAAATAGAGCCGCACTGATGTGTTGTGTGTGGGCGGGGGTGGCTTTTAAATGGGTGGAGTAAAGTATTGCCAGAAATAAAACAATGCATTTCTGGGATAGGGGAATGAGACAAAAAAAGAGATACGTGATAGACTGTGGAAAATTAGAGATTGGGGTATTTTAGTAAGTTATCATTCATGATGTACTTACATCCCATGAATATTTGAGGGCATGTAAAAAAGGCTAATTTCTTTTTTTAAATGTAATCTTTAGAATTAAACACTGCCTCTAGATTAAATTCTCAGCCCTGTCCTCAATGGAGTTATAGCTATAAAGACATCAGTTATTATTACATTACAGCAAGTACTGATTCCTCACAGGTCTGTGGGTTGGTTGGGGATCTGTCCAGCTCAGTCAGCTCAAATGTACTTTGTTAGGCTTTGTTCTACAGGTCTTCACACGTTCGGGTCCAGGATGAAGAAGTAGTCCATATACAAAACATACTTATCTCATTGTAGAAGTTTTAAAAGTAAGAGACCAAGGTAATCCACATAATTATACTTAAAGCTTCTCCTTGGACTGAGATATTTTTATACATTCCATTGACCAATCCATCAAAGAAGAAATCAAAAGGGAAATTAGAAAATACTCTTAACTGAATGTATATAAAAACACAACATACCTACCTTGATTTTTATCTTTATCATTCAAAGCCAAATTTTACTTCAAATTTTATCTCCCATTAATCCAAAACACAGACTTTCCAACAGAGTAAAATTTACCTCAACCTTCTGCTCATCCTTGCTTCCTAATATTATTCTTGTTCTGAAGCCCTACTGTGTATTTTAACAAATATGACACTTATAACTATAGGGCAGATACATGCTTCTCCTCCTAATAACTAAGTATATGATTTATTGTCTTTAACAGTACTATAAATGCTTAGACCTTAACTTACCAGACCTGATAAATATATTAACTGACATTTTAAAACATATATAAAGGCTCAGAAAAAGCTTTGTGTTTTTTGGTCTGTTTGTTTTGGTTTTGCTATCTTTTTTAACTTTCATGGTAGGTTCTATGTTATTAAATTCATTGCTTGATAGGATGTGAGATTTGTTCATTTGATCATTCTATTTGCCTTAAAATATATAATTTTGAGATTATCTATGTAACATTCCAAATTTGGATTTTTTTTCTAATGAGTAGGCCCTAAAAATAAATACTTGCTTATTTGTAAACTCAGCCTATTTAGACAATATCAAATAAAGTTTTGTTCAGCTGCATGTAGGAGACTATGCAATTTATAGTGAAAAATGTGATAGAGGTTTAATTATTTTTTTTTTTTTTTGGTGACAGAAAGTACAGAATTAAGCCATTCAAGACATCAGAAGTTCCACTGATATGGCTTTTTTCTCTCTCTCCTGGTACATTTGTTCCATTAGCTCCATTATCAAAGAGAATAGGGCAGGAATAAAAGAGGGTCTGCCCACAAAACCCCATTTAAAGAACTTTCTTAGCTGAAAGACAGGGTAAATCCCATTGCCAACCACTCTCGCTAAATTAAAAGTATAAAATAACTTAGGTACTTATTTTTTTTCTTTTTAACTTGGTGTGTTCCTGCCCACAAAGATGTAGGTTGTGTTACTAATTGAAAATGGAAGAATGTAGGCTAGGAACAGTGTCTGCCATGGGATCTAACTGGGAGGAATGTACTCTTCCTAATAATGGGGGCATGCATAAATAATTATAAAAGAACTATACCCTCTTCATAGTACTTGCCCTGCTCTTCTGGAGGGTTTATTGACAAACAAGTTCATTGGTTGCCCCCAGTGAAGGGAAAAAACATTTTTGCTTTTTGTTTAAGCCACAGTGGAATAGCTGTCATTGTTAGCATTGCATCAATTACTATCTATAATCATCTTGAGAAAGAACACCTGAATTATGGGAATATCTTGCTCTATGGAAGCAAAAGTGGAGACCTGAGTTAAGGGTAGGCAAATCATTGATCTATCATCTCGCTTTTGTTTCACAAGCCAAATAACCAAATAAATGTGTCACTTTATCCTTTATTAAAGCCAAGGGTGGGGGGGAACAAAACAAAACAAAACGGTTGCCATCTAGTCAACTATGACTCATGGCAACACCCTGTGTGTAAGAGTAGAACTGTGCTTCATAGGATTTTCAATGACTGATTTTTTCAGAAAGATCACCAGACCTTTCTTCTGAGGAGCCTCTGAGTAGACTTGAACTCCCAGACTTTCCATTAGCAGCCAGCCGAGCATGTTAACAGTTTGCATTACCCAGGGACTCCTTATTCTTTAATAGGAGCCTGACAGTAACAGGGATTAATCAGTTAAGGTATTTGTACCAGAAAGGATTTAGAAAACTTTCTACCCTTCCCTTAATTTCACTCGTTAATTCAGAGGTCAACTAGAAAAGAAAGCTATCCAATTTACACATGAGAATTTATAAAAGCTATCATGATGAAAGTAAGCAAATTTTAATCATAAATAGTGAAGAAAACTAGCCTTCTGATAACTTTATTGGAAAGGTTGTCTGCAGGTACTTTTCTTAGCTGGGTGAAAAAAGAGGTAAGAAATTAGCCAGCAGACCGGGATCACAACAGAGGATCCTGGACAGAGCTGGAGTAGGATGTAGAGCAAAATTCTAACTCACAAAAAAAGACCAGATTTACTGGCCTGACAGACTGGAGAAACCCTGAGAGTATGGCCCCAAGACACCCTTTTAGTTCAATGGTGAAGTCACTCCCGAGGTTCACCGTTCAGTGGGGGAGTGGACAGCCCCATAAAACAAAACAGGACTAATAAGGCACAGCAGTCCCGGGACAAGGACTAGAAGGCAGGAGGGGACAGCAAAGCTGGTGATAGGGAACCCAAGGTTGAGAAAGGACAGTGCTGACATGTTGTGGGGTTGTTAACCGTTGTCATAGAGCAATATGTGTACTGTTTAATGAGAAACTATTTGTTCTGTAAACCTTCATTTAAGGAACAAAAAAACAAACAAAAAAAAAGAATTGTCTATGTGAGATCAAATTGACGACAGCAACTCAAAAGTTTTGATGGGAAGCCTAGGGGCAGTGAGTAGAAGATAATGGTGATGGAATAATTTGGAAAAGGATAATGAGAATAGCAGCACAACTGGAAGAATGTAATCAATGTCACTGACTTGTACATGTAAAATTTTTGAAATAGTGTAACATTGGCTATCTTTATTTTCACCAAAAAGATAAAAAAAAAAAGGTCCTCCAAGGTGGAGAAGGGAGAGTGTTGACATGTCATGGAGTTGTTAACCGATGTCGTAAAACAATACGTGTACTGACTGTTTAATGAGAAACTATTCGTTCAGTAAGCCTTCATCTAAAGTACAATTTAAAAAAAGTAAAAAAAAGAAAAAAGAAATTGGCCAGTAGATAATTGAAATCTGCAAAATGGTAATTTGCTTAGGTACAGAAGAAAGACTAAAATGACTATGGTCTCATAGATAATGTGTAAGAGAAAGGAAAAACATCCAGACAAATTATATTAGGTCACAGGAAATGGAAAAAAGAAATTAATCCTGTGGGGGAAATTCCCAGATTCTTGGACCAGTGAGTGAGTATCTTGATTCAGATTTTTAAGGTAATTTACACAAAACTTTGTAACATGTTGTTAAGCAAGACTAGGGATGTTCTTTGAAGAGTGATTGAAAAAATTTTAGTGATTTCATAATTTTGCAGGAATTATATTTTAGTGAAAGGAATAGGAATATGTTTTGTAGGGACTATTACACCATAATGTGAGCTTCTACCTTAAAATCATGATAGCTTGCATTGACTCTGCTTTAGCGTCTCCGATCACATCTAATCACTTAGCAAAAGTACATTTTAATGTAAAAGGTTATAAGTGTGACATACAAAAGAGTTCTTTTGCGAAATGTATCCTGGAGGAACTTAAATGACCATAACTAAATAATTATTTCTGTAATGTTATATGAAGAACATATGCATATCTTAAACGTTCTACTTTCTTTACCTGGAGAAAACTAAATATAGCCAAAGGAATTTCAGGTTAGCAAGTACAAAGATAAAAAGTCACACATGAAGGAATTCACTTCATCAAAGACGTATTTTATTTTACCTTCTGCACAACCTGATTGAAATTATCTTGCATTATAATTATGTTTTCTTGTTCATGTGTCTTTTTAAAGATTAAGACTTATTATTTTATTAATATGCATTAAGCACAGATACTGAACTTTCTCAGTTAATCTATGTTATAACAACTACTACAAAGTAGCAATTGTTTTTTTTTTTTTTTCTTTTTGGGCGAACTATCCCAATTTTCAAGGGATAAACCCTAACTATACTATATTTTATAACATAATTTTGGATTCATTAAGGAAATACTTCACATCTATTCGTAAGAGAATGGTTAATAATATTTTTATTTTACTGATTATATTCCTGTTAATGTTACAGTATCCTAATGAAATAAGCATATCAACTTTCCTCATCATTCTATTTTGGGAAAACTTATGGTGAGGAATGTTCGTCCCCAAAACATATGGTGAACTCTGTTGTAAGACTGTTGGTACCTGGGGTTTTGGGATGTGCGAGATAGTTTTGATTCTCATTTAAATTTTTTTCTCTGCAACTTAAAAAAAACTTTTTTCTCTTCTTGTACTAATTTCAAATTTGATAATTTGCTAGAAATATGTCAATCTTATCTAATATCTTGAGATTTATTGATTTGTTTTAAATAATTTTAGTACTATTACTATTATCAATAATTTAAAAATAATATCAATTTTAACAATTTCCTTTAATCTCTTCCGTCTGCTTTTTCACACTTTCATTCTCTATTTTAGTTCTTTTTACTTTCTGTCTTTTTCTTCGTAATGTATCTATCATATTGCTTATTTAAAATCAGACTCTCTAAATATCCACTATCGTCTTCATTTTAATTAATTCTATGCTTATATTTAAAATTTGTTATTTATGTTTCTTTGCTCTATTCTAGCTTCTAGAGTTGTGTTCAACATTAATTAATTTCTTCTTTTACTGTTTTGGTAGGCAGAATAATAACAACCCAAAGGTCTCCACACCCTAATCTCTGGAATCTGTGAATAAGTTACCATACATGGAAAAAGAACTTTATAGATGTGATGAAGGTTAAGGTTCTTGAGACTGGGAGATTATCCTTAGCTGCTCAAGTCCAGTCTAAAGACGTAAATGCTTAAAAGTGGAAGAGGGAGACAGAAAAGTGTGTTAGGGAGATATGATATAAGGATTTGACCCACTGTTGTTGACTTTGAAGATGGAAGAAGAAGGTCATGAGTCAAGGGATATAGACAACCTCTAGAAGCTGGAAAAGGCATTAAAACAGAAACTCTCTTAGAGCTACCACAAAGGAAAGCAGCCCTACCAACACCTTAACTTAGCATGGTAAGACCTTTGTCAGTCTTCTGACCTACAGAATTGTAAGATAATAAATTTGTGTTGTTTTAAGCCACTGTGGATGTGGTAGTTTATTATAGTAACAATAGAACACTAATGTCCTGGTAAACATCCTCGAAGCTGTAGATGTTCCTGGAAGTATTACTATAGCCATTCCATACATGTTATTTAGTATTTCGTAGTGTGTTATATTTTGATACATTTCTTAATTGCCTTTACTATTTCCTCTTTAGTCCTATGATTATTCATAATGTATATTTTAGACATAATGAATATTTAAAAGTATCCTCTGTTACTGATTTTTATGTTATTAAAATGTGATCCGAATTCATGGTTTTGTATATTGTTTCTTTAAATATGATTGAAATTATTACATCCTTTCTTTAAACATTATTATGACTAATTCACAGTCATTTTTTGTGAATATTCCATGAAGCTTTGAAAATAATTACTTTTGTCTATTTCATGTGGTTCATCTGTTTTTTCAGACTTTTTTTTCTATTGCAACAGTTACAAATATAAGCTGTTTCTCAAGTTGTACAAAGAGGGTAGGAGGGTAAGTCAGTCCTTGCAAAGCTTGTGACTCCCAGAAAATGAAGGGAACAAGGAGATGAGATATAAGAGACATCCTCAAGAAAAGAGCAAAATGTATACCCTCACAATGATAATGTTATTTTTAAAGAGCTGTATCCTTTCATTTGTAGCCGTGGTAGCACTGTGGTTAAGAGCTCAGCAGCTAACCAAAAGGTTGGCAGTTTGAATCCACCAGTCACTCCTTGGAAACCCTGTGGGGCAGTTCTACTCTGTCCTATAAGATTGCTATGAGTCGGAATCGACTGGATGGCAATGTGTTTCTTTTTCTTTTTTAGCTTTATCCTTCCATTATGATCACTTGCCCTTGTTATATGCAGCTCAATAGATTTAAGAGCAGAGTGTACACTAATTAAGCAGTGAGTTTCCATATTTTGTTATCCACTCACATTCTCCTTATCACTTGAGAACTCATTGGAGATTATGCCACTGATCCCATCGCTCACGTGAGTAAGGGGAATATGGAAATGAGAAAGTGCATACCTAAAAAATTCTCCTTTGTGTATCAGGACAAACTACTTTAAGGGGCCAATGAAGATATTAACGTTAGAGTGACAGATTCTATATTTTTCTTTTACCTTCCCTGACATCCCAACTATGGGTAAAATGAAGGAGCCAAAAGTCAGTAGTAGTTCACCATTTTTCGGAAGGTGGAAATTGGCTATATTCCTATGAATTACAAATAGAAAACATAATAGTATTTCTAACATCAAAGATTATACAAATACTTTTAGCCTAATCATCTTGGTAACATTTAAACATTTTTTTTTTCTTGAGAAGAAACAGAGTTTATTTCAGAAAAGATACCTGATGGATTAAATCATATTTACTTAAATAAATATTTTGAATTTTATCTTGACAGTTAACTGAAAATCTTATAGCCATGGATAAAAATTACAAAATAGAACATGTTGTATTTGCTTAAAATGTAATGATCCTAACTCACGTATGTGTGAAACACGTAATGTGTGACTTAGACATTTAGGTTAAGTCTTAAAACTGACAAGTAAAATTCTGTGTTCTGTGTAAGTTTTAATATATTCAGCTATCTCATTGTAAGACAACCGTTCCACTCTGATAAGTTATGACATAACCTTCAGTTTATCTGTATTAAAACACTCCAAATATACACCCCTGATTATGGGCCTGTGAGCTAGGTTACCCTCTTATGTTGTGAGTCAGGCACCACCCTGACAGATCTTTATTAGACAATACTAGAGGGACTACATCAAATAAAAATCCCAGGCTTTTGCCCTTCATCAAGAGCAAGCCAGCAGCAGCTAGTCACCTTGTTAGTGTGTCTCTTGAGCTCTCCAAAAATACAGTGATGCTGGAGGCTCTGTCAAATACAGCTTTGCCTCACCTCCCAAGACCTGGAACGCTGGCACTGAGGGACCTTCATCAAGGACACACCACTGGAGAAGCTTGCACCCAGAGACCTCTTGGTAAAGGTAAATCCCTGAAGTCTAAAATTTAGACTTTAACCATTGCCTAGTGATGCAGTGGTTAAGAGCTTGGCTGCTAACCAAAAGGTTGGCATTCTGAAAGCACCAGCTACTCCCTGGAAACCCTATGGGGCAGTTCTACTCTGTCCTGTAGGGCTGCTATGCGTCGGAATCAACTCACTGGGGTTGGTTTTGGTATTGGACTTATAACACTGTAATTGTTAACCCTGATTCTCCAGTCACAATTTAATGTCTTGTGGTCTTACCTGTGTGCCTTGCCATGACTATATTGCAATCAACTGAATGACTTTATGCATTACAAACCTGTGTATTTATTTACTTTAAAATTAAACCGCACGGGGCAAGTGGCATAGTCAGCAATTCCTTAAAATTTAATTCTTTAAAATGTCTTAAAAATTCAGTTAGGGAGGAGCCAACATGGCACTATAGACAGAAGCACCAGGCTGTCCTTCCACAGTGAAGACCCGAAAAACTAAGTAAAACAGAGACAAACATCAGTCCTCGAACCTTAAGTGTCAAATGAAGAGATAAAGAACACAGCCAGGGACAGAATGGCATAAGAAACTGACAGAGAACAGAGAGCGAGGAGCAATAAGAGCAGAGATCCCCTATCAGCTAATGCAGCACGGATTCGTCATCTTGGACCCGTCAGAGATCGGTGGACAGGGAGTACGGGAAAGCAGCTTCTCAGAGCTCCCAGCAGGAGACAGAGCACCCAGTAACCAGCAATATATGCTTTCCCATCCCCCATTCCTCTCCCCCTGCTCAGCCCCCACCGCTTCCTAGCTGACTGTTGTCACTTGGCTGGCGGAGAGCTGTGGGCTCCGTGTCGCCACTTGGATTTGCCCCACCCACATCAAAAGAATAGCAGACAGGGAGTACAGAAAAGCAGCTCCACGAAACTCGGAGCAAGAGACAGAGCACCCCGTAACCGGCAATATATGCTTTCCCACCCCCCAACCTTCTTCCCCCCCACTCATCCTCCACTACTTCCCGTTGGCAGCAGTCTCTGTGCCACTTGGATTCGCCTCACACTGGCCAGTTCTCTCAGTGCCATTTCTTTGTTGCTGGTGTTGTTTTTCTCTGCTTATTTTGGTTTCTTCCATGCCTCTCACCTCCTACCATTCCTTTCTCTTGAACATCTGGCTCTGTGTGACATCTTTCCTTCTTCCTGAAAGGCTGTGAAGTGCCACTCATCTGGGGAACTGCTTCCCAAGTCCATGCTGCCACGCTGGTGGGATTTCTAGGGACTTTTTTTTGTTGTTGTTTGTTTGATTTTTTGTTTTTTACTTCTTTGGGCTTTTTGGGTTTTTTGTTTGTTTGTTTGTTTTGTTTTTGTTTTATTTTCTTCTGTTCTGTTTTGTGACTTTATTACTGAGCCTTAAGTGTGTCCGGGGACCATACTCTCAGGGTTTTTCCAGTCTCTGTGATGCAAGTAGGTCTGTTTTTTTCTTTTTTTTTTTTTGTGAGTTAGAATTTTGTTCTATATCTGGGACCCTTTATTGTTATCCTTGTCAGAGCAGTCAGTGGTGGTAGCTGGGTACCATCTAGTTGTACAGTCTGGTGGAGGCTATGGTAGTTGTGATCCACTAGTCCTTTGGGCTAATCTTTCCCATTTCTTTGGTTTTCTTCTTTTTCCCCTTGCTCCAGATGGGGTGAGACCAGTGGAGTATCTTAGAAGGCCACTCACAAGTTTTTAAGACCCCAGAAGCCACTCACCAAAGCAGAACGTAGAACATTGTCTTGATAAACTGTTATGCCAGTTGAGCTAGATGTTTCCCAAGACCATGGTCCCTACAGCCCTCAATCCAGTAACTTGGTCCCTCAGGGAGTTTGGATGTGTCTATGGAGCTTACGTGAAGTTGCCTTAGACAAGTTGTGCTGACTTCCCCAGTACTGTGTACTCTTTCCCTTCACTAAAGTTACCACTTGTCTGTTGTCTATTTACTGTTTTTCCCTCCCAACCCTCTCCTCCCTCATAACCATCAAAGACTGAGTGTTTTTGGTGTAAATCTTTCATGAGTTTTTATAGTAGTGGTTTCATACAGTATTTGTCCTTTTATGATTGACTTATTTCACTCAGCATAATGCCCTCCAAATTCATCCATGTTGTGAGGGGTTTCACAGATTCATCATTGTTCTTTATTGTTGTGTAATAGTCCATTGTGTGTATGTACTGTAGTTTGTCTATTCATTCATCTGTTGATGAGCACTTAGGTTGTTTCCATCATTTTTGCTATTGTGAATAATGCTGTAATGAACATGGGTGTGCTTATGTCTATTCGTGTGACGGCTCTTATTTCTCCAGGATATATTCCTAGGAGTGGGATTGCTGGATCGTATGATATATCTATTTCTAGCTTTTTAAGGAAGCTCAGTATCATTTTCCAAAATTGTTGTACCATTCTGTATTTCCCACAGCAGTGCGTATGAGTTCTAATCTCCCCATATCGTCTTCAATATTTGTTATTTTCTGGGGTTTTTTTGTTTGTTTCTTTTTGTTTTTTGTTTGTTTGTGTGTGTGTGTGTGTGTGTGTGTGCGCCAATAATGTTGAGGTGAGAAGATACCTCACTGTGGTTTTGATTTGCATTTCTCTAATGACCAGTGATCACGAGCATTTCCTCTTGTGTCTGTTAGCCACCCGAATGTCTTTGGTGAAGTGTCTGTTCATACTCTTTGCTCATTTTTTAATTGTATTGTTTGTCTTTTTGTTGTAGAGGTGTTGGATTTTCCTATAAATTTTAGAGATTAGACCTTTGTCGGATTTGTCATAGCCAAAAATTTTTTTCCCAGCATGTAGGTTCTCTTTTTACTCTTTTGGTAAAGGGTTTGGTGAGCTTAAGTGTTTAATTTATAGAAAATTCCAGTTATCTAGTTTATCTTCTGGTGTTTGTGTATTGTTAGTTACGATTTGTATCCCATTTATGCTGTGTATTAAGGCCTATGGCATTGACCTTATTTTTCCTTCTATGATCTTTATAGTTTTTGGTTTTATATTTAGGTCTTTGATGTATTTTGAATTAGTTTCCGTGTATGGTGTGAGGTGTGGGTCCTGTTTCATTTTTTTATAGATGGGCATCCAGTTTTGCCACCAACACACTTTTAAGAAAACTTATTGCACTGATTTTTTGGGGTCTAAATTTGGATTGTTTTTATGTTTTCAAATATCTAATATCTTTCATGAGTAATTAGATTAGACAATGATTGTACCCAGGGAAAACTGCGTTTAGGCTATCATGAAAAAGGCTGACAATCTATGGTTTAGACTAATGCTGTCCAATACAAAAACTTTCTGCAAAGATGGAAATATTCTACAATTTTTAGTATCCTATATAGTAGCCATTAGTCACATGTGATTGTTGAGGACTTGGAATGAAACTAGCTTGACTGAAGAAATAAATTTTAAATTTTATTTCAATTTAATTAAAATTATTAAAAGTACATGTGGCTATATTCACTACTATATTTGACAGCAAATATCTATACTTAAAAAAAATGAATAGAAGCTCTTGTTTTTTCACTGACATACTCCAATTGCCAAAAAGAATGCCTGCCCATTGTAGACACAAATATTTGCAGAATGAATGCAAACAAGGATAGTCTTCTCATATATTTAACATTTTAGCATTCAGTCCAGTACAGACAGTGACCAAGGGAAACTCAATGTCAAAAAAAAAAAAAAAAAAAAGATACTATGGGTGCCTGTGTAGATGAAATGAATGCAGATATTTAACATTTTGGCTAATCACTAAATGAACCATTCATTTGCCTTCTCTTGGTGGATTATGAATAAAATATTGAGAGAGAGAAAAGTAGAAGCAGGAATAGTAGAAAAGGCAAAATGATCAGGATAGAGATAAAATTAGAGAAAAGATTCAAGCAGATAGAAGCAACAGATGCCTCAGATTTCTAGAACTCTCAAACTAGAAAAGTGTTATGCATGTGAGTATGTGCACGTGTGTGTGTGCATGTATATATGGATGTACAATTGTGTTTTGGGTGGATATCTTAGAAATACATAATGTTATATCAAAATCCTCAGTGCAATTTGGGATCAACATATTTATTATCACACTGTTATTCACAATGATTACTGAGAAAAGTCATCTAGATAACTAAATATATTTTATATATGTTCTCCAAGAAATTAAACGTATTTATACTCAGAAATGTATAAACACTTCTACCAGCTGCTAATATACTTTATTTAGTCCTCAGTAATTCTAAGAGAAAATTGATATGGATCACTATTAAATGACAACTAAGAGTACAATGAAGTGGTGCCAAAGAATAGTAAATTACTTTTATTTAAGTGTATTTCAATGGATTAATTTTATATATATACTGTAAAATTAATACACATACAACGAAATTATTAAAAAATAAAAGCAGTAAGTGTAAACATAACTATTTGATATGGCACAATGGATAGATAAGTGTTAAGGTTTTGGAAATGTCTGGAAACATAATTACAGAATAAATAAGTGTGTATATATGTACATATATACATATATAACATATATTATCTTATTTTATATGTACACATGTATTTATTCACTAAAAGTCTCGTATATAATCACATATATGTGTATATCTGCATTTAAATACATATACATAAAACATATGTATACTTTTTTTCTGTAACATCTCATTTTTTCAGTCTCAGGGCAGAGACTTGGAAGAATTTCTAGTTCACAAATAATGATAACCATCTACTCTGCTTCATAGCAGTAACTTTCAAGTAAATATTTACTTAATTTATAGAGG
>NW_004444031.1:9480472-9495549 GCF_000243295.1 Trichechus manatus latirostris | reverse complement strand
CCCACCCCCGCACCTTCTCCATGTCAGAATGGCACACAGTTGTTAGGAAAGAACCTTGCGATGTACCACATTCACAAGTTCTTAGTGAAGGCCATTTGGAGCAGGGCACAGACAAGACACTTTTCTAATGACATGGTCAACAGGCATTTATTACTCAGACTAAACAGGACAGAGGTGAATAGACCAGCAAACATCATCATCAGTCAAGGTTGCCCGAGGTTAAACTCTTGTTCCAAGGTATAATGTTACATCGTATCCATGCATGAGCCACTCCATGCCATGAGAGAACACCGAAGCCCCACTTTTCAAGGGTGAATGAACTAGCAAGTAGCCATGTCTACATGCTAAACAGCTTGTACAAACAGCAAATAGAGGAAGGGGTAATAAAAGATAGAAGGGGTTATAAAAGGTAAAAGGAGTAATAAAAGTGGAAGGTCTGCTGCAGACAATGGGTATTCTTCATTGTCTATGTTCAGGGTGGGTGACCATCTCCTGATCAGCTATTCTACACTTACTGGCATTAGAGAACAACCCTTCCTCCTTTACCCAACTAAGATAGCATAACAGAGTTCTGCATCTCTTCAGAGGGCAATCATCTCTCCCTAAGGCACACATTTACTTTGTGTTTAATAGTAGGTATTTTGGAAACCCTGTTGTTGCAGTGGTTAAGAGCTATGGCTGCTAACCAAAAGGTCGGCAGTTCAAATTCACCAGGTACTCCTTGGAAACCCTATGGGGCAGTTCTACTCTGTTCTGTGGGGTCACTGTGAGTTGGAATCAACTCAATGGCAACGGGTTTCTTTGTTTTTATCAGGTCCATGCAGCCCAGTGGCTCAGTGGTTAAGAGCTAAGCTGCTAACCAAAAGTCGGCAGTTCAAATCCACCAGTTGCTCCTTGGAAACCCTATGGGGCAGTTCTTCGCTGTCCTATAGGGTTGCTATGAGTCAGAATCGACTTGATAGAAACAGGCTTGGGTTTTTGGGTTTTATTATGTCCATTGGAGCCCTGGTGGTGTAACCTGACCCCATGAATGCCAGTGAATTTCCATTAGTCAGAAAAGACTACCTTAAACCAGCCCAAACCAGAGTTGGCCTGTCCCGCATGTGCAGAAGGGCCAGCTGGGACCATTAGTTAACCTCAACAGAGAACACAACAAGTGTAACAAATCAGAAGGAAAATCATCACCCGGATGCCATTTTGAAGCAAGAGGTCTAACAAGAACCATGTCACCTACTGTTTCCTGGCCACCATAATTCCTGCAAAGTCTTCCCTATGTAATCTTTCTAGAATTTTCCCTCCCCAGTACACCTGCACGTCGTCGAATGTGCTGCCCAAAACATAAAAGCCCTGTTTCCACATCACTTGGGGTGTTGGATGTGAGAAACTTCCTCCTGGCTCCTTGCTCTGCTCATTGCAATAAACTTACTTTCTCTTTCTCAAAGACTGATGTCTAGATCATTGGCAAGTCTGAGTGCGCCAGATAGGACCCACCTTCCTGGGTTTGGCAACAGTGGCGCAGTGGTTAAGAGCTCGGCTGCTACCCAAAAGGTTGGCAGTTCGAATCCACCATGTACTCCTTGGAAACCCTATGGAGTAGCTCTGCTCTGTCATATAGGGTCGCTATGAGTCGGAATTGACTCGATGTCAATGGGTATTATGTCCATTAGTGGCTATGGAGATGGGAGATGGCAATTATAGTATATCACACCTGGACATTCAGCAAATCTCTTCATCTATGGCATATTGGGAATTCTGAGTCTACTGGAAACCAAAAGAATAATGAAGAAACTGGATAGTCATCTCAGACTTTCTCTATTTAACCTTGCTACACAGTAAGCAAGCAAAGAAATTTCCTCTCAGAGATCCAAATAAGAATGGGTAAGAAGACCTTCAGTTTCTACCCTAGTCTATTAATTCTGTATTATTCCCAAAACCTATTCCTTAGGGACACAAATATCATCTATTAATGAACTATTATTATTTTTTTATTTGACTTACTGTATTTACTACCTTCTGAAGCTATTAATTTATGTAAACTCCTATGGCTATTTAAATCAAGTTATGTTTTTCACATATCCAAATAGAAATATAAGAAGATTGATTAAATATAACCAGGTATTTACTACATCACATATGAATCAGACAATCATATGGCCTACTATGTCAGAAATGACAAACTGAAGAGGCATGGAGTAGCATTCATTGTCAAAAGAACATTTCAAGATCTATCCTGAGGTACAGTGCTGTCATAATAGCCATATACCTGGTAGGAAGACCAGTTAATACGACTTTATTTAACTTTATTCACCAAACACTAATGCCAAAGAAGAAGAAACTGACAATTTTTACCAACTTCTGCAGTCTGAAATTGAGAAAACATGCAATAAAGATGCATTGATAAACACTGGTGATTAGACTGCAAAAGTTGGAAACAAAGAGGAAGGATCTGTAATTGGAAAATATAGCTTTGGTGATAGAAACAATGCTGGAGATCGCATGATAGAATTTTGCTAGAACAATGATTTATTAATTGCAAATGCCTCATTTCAACAACATAAATGGCAGTTACATATGTGTACCTTTGCCATATAGAATACATAGGAATCATATCAGCTATATCTGTGGAAAAAGATGATGGAAAAGCTCAATATCATCAGTCAGAACAAGGTCAAGGGCCGACTGCAGAACAGACCATTAATTGCTGATACTTAAGTTCAAGATGAAGCTGAAGAAAAGTAAAACAAGTTCATGAGAGCCAAAATACGATGTTGAGTATATCCCACCTGAATTTGGAGACCATCTCAAGAATAGATTTGACTTATTGAACACTAACGACCAAAGTCCAGATGAGTTGTGGAATGACATCAAGGACATCATACATGAAGAAAGCAAAAGGTCATTAAAAAAACAGGAAAGAAAGAAAAGACCAAAGTGGATGTCAGAAGAGATTTTGAAACTTACTTTTGAAGGTAGAACAGCTAAAGCAAATGGAAGAAATGATGAAGTAAAAGAGCCGAACAGAAGATTTCAAAGGGCAACTCCAGAAGACAAAGTATTAAAATGAAATGTGCAAACTAACGGAAGAATGCTCTCAGCATTTCTGAAGCTGAAAGAACTGAAGAAAAAATTCAGCCTTTGAGTTGAAATATTGAAGAATTCTGCAGGGAATATATTGAATGTTGCAGGAAGCATCAAAAGAAGATGGAAAGAATACACAAAGTCTATGTACCGAAAAGAATTGGTCGACATTCAACAATTTCAGGAGGTAACATATGATCAAGAGTCAATGGTATCAAAGGAAAGGGTCCAAGTTGCACTGAAGACATTGGTGAAAAACAAGGCTCCAGAAATTTACAGAACACCTATTGAGATGTTTCTACAAAGGGATGCAGCCCTGCAGATGCTCACTCATCTATGCCAAGAAATTTGGAAGACAGCTACCTAGCCAAACGACTGGAAGATTCACATTTGTGCACGTTCCAAAGAAAGGTGATCCAACAGGATGCAGACATTATAGAACAACATCATTAATAGCACACAAAGGTGAACTTTTCCTAAAGATAATTTATAAGCCGTTGTTACAGTACATTGACATAGAACTGCCAGAAATTTAAGCCGGATTCAGAGGAGGAAGTGGAATGAGGAATATCATTGCTGGTGTCAGATGGATCTTGGCTGAAAGCAGAGAATACCATAAAAATGTTTACCTGTGTTTTATTGACTATGCAAAGACATTTTAGATCATAACAAATTATAGATAACATTCTGAACAATGAAAGTTCCAGCACATTTAATTGTGCTCATGATGAACCCTGTATATAGACCAGGATGCAGTCATTCGAACAGAATAATGGGAGAGTGCGTAGATTAAAATCAGGAAAGGTGTACATCAGGGTTGTATACTTTCACCATATTTATTCAATCTGTATGCTGAGCAAATAATCCAAGAAGCTGGACTATATGAAGAAGAGCGCTGTATCAGGATTGGAGGAAGACTCATTAACAACCTGTGACATGCAGATGACACAACCTTGCTTGTGGAATTGGAAGAGGATGTGAAGCAGTTACTGATGAAGATCAAAGACTACCGCTTTCAGTATGGATTCCACTTCAACATAAAGAAAACAGAAAACCTTGCAACCTGATATTGATAGAGAGAGGGAAAGAGACAAAGTTTCATTCAGAATTTGGCATCACAAAAATTTCATTTACGTATATGTTTGGGAGAGTGCTACGGCCCCATTCCTGAAGCTTCTATTTTTAGGAAGTATTATAATGAATGATGAATGATGTATTCTGCTAGTAAATTTATGAGACATCAACAGGGTATCCTCAGCACTGGTTCAGTTCCTCCCCCTTTCTTTTTAGGAATCATGTTGCTTGCAATAAATACATATTCTACTTTCTTTCTTCATGTGAGAGGAGGCTCCGTTTTGTAATATGGTATTTTGGACACTTGGCATTGAACATGCATTTGTGGGTTTTAGTGATAGGAAAAAAATTAGTTATATTTTTCAATGACAAAATTATCAGTACTAAAAATAATTCTGTTCTACAACTTACTTTCAAATGGTTCAGGATTGAGAAGAAAAACAATAAAGTTTTATATTGCACATCTATAATATCCATGGATTCTTTCAAATTTTAATATAAAAGGTATGAAACCTTAAGGAATAGATCAACATGTTTAGAACATAAGAATCAAGCATTTTGTTAGCTACTTATTTGAATAATGATGAAGCTATGTGGAATAAATTAGTTTCCTTTAATTAAAAGTGTTAGCCCCAAACCTATTGATAATCATCTGTAAAAAGTCTGCCCTTTTAATCAGATCTTGGTTGAAATTATAATTATCTAAAAATATCGTTATTCTCCAAATTTTTGATAATTGAAATATGTTGTAATTATTATTTTTTTCAGATAAAGCTATTTCTATGATACAGTTGAGCTCTTTTGCTGTTACAAACTTGATGGAGATCAAACAAAGAAAGAAAAAAATGTAGCAGTGGTAAAAACACAGGACAAATATATCAAAGTGTCAGTTTTACATCTGGCTGATATTCTGATGACAGCAGATCTGTTAAGGCAAATGCTTTCCTGACAAGCTATTTAATTAGAATTACAATCATCTTCCCAGAAATGATCCTTAAAATAAATTGGCTACTGTAAATGGATGAAAAAAAGTGGTTTGTCTCTTTCCAAATCTCCTGAAATGAAACAGCCAAAGACAAAGAGTCTTCTAAATACCATAACTTTTCAAAACGGACATGTGGAAGGAGTAGGTAACATTAAACAACAGTTAAGTGTTGCGGTGATTGGAAGTGTTTTCTTTTACCATTTTTTTTTTAAATAAATACTTATGTGGATGCCAAAAGTGATAGTTCCTGTGATGAACTGTCATCAAGTAGATAGTTTATGCACTGATGCCTTTACTTCAATGAAAAGTGAAAGTACCTAGATTTTTTTTTTAATTAAACATAATGTAGCATAATTTAAGACCATGAAAGAAGTCATAAAAGGTTTCAAATCATGATACTTATATTTATTATCAAGGTAATCTTTGAAAACTCTAATCTCTCATAGGCTATTTCATTGTCTATAAATTAGAGATGATAATCTTTCCTTCATAAGATATTTGTGAGAATTATGAAATGTAGCACCACTTAAATAATTTCTAGAACAACGTAGACTAAAAATAAAGACAAAGATAAATTAGCAGTCTAGCACTGGTTTTTTGTTCTTACGGAAATAAATTAAATTTGGCTTGTCAAAGTCCTGATCAGTTTTGTCTATTGAAAAAGGTAATAGCTGTGGAGTAAAGAATCATGGAATCTCAGAATTGAGAAGTACTTTAAGTTTCATGTCTCTTTTATAATATAACTGCTAAGTGAAAATTGACTTCTGCTTCTTAAATTTGTATATATTGAAATCAATATTTAAAAATTATATAATTTTATATATGAAGGAGTCATATTTTCATATCTTTTATATATTCTTCCACATTTATATATCATGTACATGATAAAACAAACACAAAAATACAAACAAAATTACAAGTGAAAGGTGAATAAATATAGATGTTCAAATATATTTCCCACGTCAGACCAATTTGCAACACACACTTCCCTGTGGAGATTATCAAACGGTCTCGATATTTTCAACATGTTTCTTTGTCCTTAATGGGAATAAGCTAAATGAAGTGCATTGCTTACTTTAAATTATTTGTGAGAATGGGTAAACACTGAATTTTAAGCTTTTCTTTTTCTTTTATTGTGTATATTTTTTTAAAAAAGGCCGTAATGTACTAAATATGGGATGTATTTAATTTATTTGCTCATATTTATAATTGTATGTTTGAAAAACACAGTTTTATTTTAAATATCCTGGGTATTTCATATAAATCACTAGTTTCATATTTTGTTTTAATTATCTGGTGGAGTTTCAAATGTTATACTTATCAGAAGATCTTCTCTAGTCTCTCTGGTGCTTTGATAAAGAAGTAAATGTTATAAAAGAAATGCAAATAAAAAATACAATTTATGTTTTTATATATTGATTTTGTGTAAAATTTCATGGAAACATATATCAATTTTGCTAAGAACAATCTTAAAAAGACTTGAAGAATTGTGTATGCAGCAGATTTATTTTTACCATACACACTGAAGAACTGGAAAAATTCTCATAAAGAAAAAAATTCTATTCATAATCATCACATTATAGCAACTAGATTATGTAACATTTCTGTTCTATATAAAATTTAAAAATTCTTAAAAGAGAAATTCTTAATGGTGGCATTCTAACAAAAAACTGTCTGAAAAACTTCAGAAAATGAAAAATAGCTTTCTTTTCATTATGTTAAATAAATAAATAAAATCCAAAGTTGAATTTCTAAGAATTTATTACATATATTTCATTTTGCTTCCCTTGCTTAGGCTTTGATAACATATAATTGAACAAATCTTTTTCCCTTTTCATTGTACTTAAGTTAGGATCATCCTTACCTGCACTAAAAAAACCAAACCCATTGCTGTCAAGTCAATTCCAACTCATAGCAACACTGTAGGACAGAGTATAACCACCTTGCAGGGTTCTCAAGGAGCAGCTGGTGAATTAGAAATGCTGAACTTTTGGCTAGAAGGAGAGCTCTAACCACTGTGCAACCAACCTGCTCTAGTGTATAGTTAATACACTGTCCAATTACTGGAGTGAACCATATTTCTCTTGCTATTATTTCTTCTGTCCATTACATGAACAAACTACTCAGAGTATTTAACTGGTAGTATTTAACAGGATATTTAACAGGCAGAATCTGATTTAGGAAAAGAGAAGGCAGTAACCTAGATGCTGTTGGTAATAGACCAATTCTCTGTTTCAAAAAGGAGTCGTTTTTAGTGATTATTAGTATTCAAACCAGAAGAAGATGGAAATTGATACAAATGCAAAGTTTATGTTTTTACAAGGATATCAGATTAAACACCATGAACATCTCTCCCTCTGCAAAACACTACCAAAAAAGAGAGAGAGAGGAAATAGGTAAAGCGTATTTTAAACTGCATTGCTAAGATGACAGTGAAATAAGAAGACTAAAGAGGTTAAAAAGAAAAGGAAAACAGAAACCTATGAGTTAATATCCAGCTAGTTTTTATTCAGAAGTATATTCTCAACCCTGTTGAACTTTAGTTTGTGTTTTAAATGTTCTACAATGGTCTAAAGATAGGAACTCACTTTAAAGTAAGCAACTAATAAACATGTCTAGACTTCTGCTCCACCTAGGTAAGATGCAGTAGGTCAGAGTGGCCCAATGTTCCCACTACAACAAAGAGAAAGAGGCCAGAAAAATTGCAGAAATTTATAATTTATAAGTTTTCTAGCACTGCAAAAGCAAGGAGGCCTTGATGAATTAAAACTGGGACATGAGGAACTATTTCAAAGTGACTTTTGGGAAGTTTTACATCTAAAGGGGCATTTCTGATGCAACGCACAGGTTGAGGATTAGAAGCAGCCCAACTAGAGGTTCTCAAATGGGGAAAGAGCAACCAGCGAAGTTCTTCGTGATCTTGCAGGACTATGATGAAAGGCTGTAAATTAGATGGGTCCAAAACAAGTCCAGTTTCCCTCAAGAGGCATTTGTTGAATTATGTTGCTTTAATGCAAAAGGCCAGCCATGTTACCAGGCTGAGAACTTTTAAAATGGCAGAGTGAAATATACAATAATCTAACAGTGTCCAGTAGACAAAATTCCACTAGAAGGAGTGTACTTTTGAAAAAAAAATGTAAAGTCCATGAGTTATTTTTCCCATATAGAATTAATAAGTGGAAACATTTCCATTAGCAGAAAATAAAAGGTGGGGGGGCTCTCTGAAAGATACAGCTAGTGTCCACTATAAGACATTTTATACATGGGATGGGACCTAGGATAAAAAGAGTCAAGATAATAATCTCCAAAGAGCAAAATTCTGTCCAAATCTTTAGGGCACAGAAGAGAGATAGAATTGCGAAACACCCAATCTAAAGATCATGAGGGCCACCATCAAGGTAAAAACACAAATCAAAGATGAACTTAAGTCTTACTAAAACTGCAACTAGTTTAGCTCTATCCAAACTCAGTCTTCAATTGGTTCAGTATATCAGAAACTCTCTATTAGGTGCCAAATACACACACACACACACACAATTTCTTTATGTAAAAGAAGAGGGTGAGGTTGAGCAAGACGGCAAAGAGAGTGGATGCATCCATTTACTCCCCCAGCAACTAACCCACTGAACAATGAATAAAAACAAGCACAGACTGAAATCTCAGAACTCCAGACATCAGCTGAGGTGTTGCAGACTTGGAGCGAGTCCAGAAATGGGGAAGAGGTGGAGCAAAGACTGCACATAATCTAGGTAAATCTATCCACTAACATTGGGAGTACTTGCTCATTGCAATCATTTTGGGGCGGGAGTGGGTGACAACTCAAACAAGAAACACAGAAAGGGAGCTAATTTGAGGAAGCTGTAGCTGATTTTTTTTTTTAAATTTTTTTATTGTACTTCAGGTGAAGGTTTACAGAACAAATAGATTCTTATGAAACAGTAGTACACATATTGTTTTATGACATTGGTTAACAACCCCACATGTCAACCGTCTCCCTTCTCAAACTTTTTTTTTTGGTGAAAATATAGATAGCCAAAGATACACCATTTCAAAAATTTCTACATGCACAGTTCAGTGACATCGACTATGTTCTTACAATTGTGCTGCTATTCTCACTTTAGAAGAAGGTTTACAGAACAAAATAGTTTCTCCTTAAACAGTTAGTACAAATGTTGCCCTATGACAATGGTTAACAACCTCACAACACATCAACACTATCCTTACTCAACCTTGGGTTCCCTATCACCAGCCTTCCTGTCCCCTTCTGCCTTCTAGTCCTTGTCCCTGGACTGCTGTGCCTCATTAGTCCCATTTGGTTTTATGGGGCTGTCCACTCCCCAGCTGAACGGTGAACCTCTGAAATGACTTCACTACTGAGCTAAAAGGGTGTCTGGGGGCCATACTTTCAGAGTTTCTCCAGTCTCCTTTAGGCCAGTAAACCTGGTCTTTTTTTGTGAGTTAGAATTTTGTTCTACATCCTTCTCCAGCTCTGTCCAGAACCCTCTGTTGTGATCCCGGTCAGAGCATTCAGTGGTGGTAGCCGGGCACCATGTAGCTGTACTGGACTCAGTCTGGTGGAGGCCTTGGTAGCTGTGGTCCATTAGTCCTTCGGACTAATCTTTTCCTTGTATCCTGTTCTCTTCACTCTCCCTCGCCCCCGAAGGGATGAGACCAGTGGAGTATCTTAGATGGCTGCTCAGAGGCTTTTAAGACCCCAGATGTTACTCACCAAGGTAGAATGTAGAACATTGTCTTTATAAACTGTGTTATGCCAATTGAGCTAGACGTTCCCCGAGACCATGGTCCCCACAGCCCTCCACCCTGCAATTCAGTCCCTCTGTAGCTGATTTTTCTCAGGTGACACAAATTGGCCATGGGCGTTCACAGGCTGCAGTCTTGGGAGTAGGTGAAGGAAGACCATAGCACTGTGATAGAAAGCTATTGAGTCTCTCTGAGGCCTGAGATGAATGGGTACTCACTCGGACTGGTAGGAAATGTAAGGGCATTAGGATGAGGGGAATACTTCAGACTGAAGGGAAAAACAGAGGGAAATGGCTGGCTTCCTGCCCACAGTGGGACACTATGGAAGAGCCTTTCAGGGGCGCCCAAGACGGAAAGACATAAAGAGCCCCTCACCTTCGCGACAAGAAACTCCAGCTCCACTGCTTACGTCAGCATCTGCAACCAGCTAAACTCTCCCCCCTCTCATGCATGCATATTGTATTCCAGAGATCAAGCATCCAGAACTCCTGAATTAGAACTGGGAAAAAAACCTAAGGATAAGAGTGCCCTCTAATGGTTCTCAGGAGGAAATACCAAGTCTACTACTGCTGGTTCAATTCTGAATCATAGAGACCCTGTAGGGTGGAGTGTAGGTGTTCCATGGGACTTCCAGGGCAACGAGTCTTTGCAGAGGTGGGCAGCTGCATCTTTCTCTCACAGAAAACTAAGACAAAGGTTGGTAGGTGCAAGCCCTGACCTTTCAGTTGGCAGCCAGTGCTTGGCCACTGCACTACCAGGGCGCCCAATCAAAAAATTTTCCCACAAAAAGCAGAATACAAAATTTAAAGTTAAAAAAAAAAAAAGATAACAAACTGGCCCAAGTTCAACAAAAATAGTAAAAGACACAAAATCACATGAAAAAAATAACAATCAAAAGCAAAAGAGGAAGAGGAAGTTTCTCCTATGGAGGCCATACTAAGGCAAAAAATTGATAGTTTTCAGACTATGGTGATAAATTTGTTTAAAGAAATCTAAAAGCACACAGAAAAAAAAAAAACTAGCAGAGATCAGTAAACAAATAGAAGAACAAAATAATAAGAGACAAGAGACTCAACAAGGAAATCGAAAACTTCCAAAAAAAAAAAAAAACAAAATAAAACAAAACAAAGAAAACTACTGGAACTGAAGAGTAAAGCAACTCAATTAGAATAAACAAGAGAAATACTGAATAATAGAGTTGAATAGATAGAAGATGGAATAAATGAACTAGAGGACAAAACAATTAAACTTATCAAGTCTCAAGAGAAACAGGAGAAAAGAAGAAAGAAAAGTGAACAAACCCAAAAGGAAATATGGGATTCAATTAAGAAATCTAAAATTAGAGTTGTTGGAATCCCAGAGCACCATGACAACAATAAATGCACAGAAACAGTTTTCCAGGAGATAGAGAGAATTTCCACTACCTGAACAGAGAATCAAGCCTGCAAATACAGGGAGCTACATGAACCCCAATCAGAAAAGACACAAAAAAGATCAACTATGCACCATAGCCTAATAAAATTCTTGAAAACCAAAGATAAGGAGAGAATTCTAAAAGCAGTAAGAGAATAATACTGCAAGGATCTTTCATAAAAATTAGTGCAGATTTCTCCCCAGAAACTATAAAGGCCAGAAGACAATGGAGCAACGTACATAAAATAGTGAAAAAAAACAATTGTTAGCTAAGAATTCTTTACCCAAAAAAGTTGTCATTCAAAAATGAGGAGGTAATCAAGCCATCCCCAAACAAACAGAAGCTCTGAGAATTTGCCCCTAACAGAACAGCTTTGCAAGTATTACTCAAGGGAGTACTCCAAATGGAAAGCAAGATCATTACATAAATACTCATATCTATACATGGGAAAAATAAATAATAAGAGAGAAAGAGAAATCTCCAAAAAATGCAACAACATGGGTAATCATAAGGACCAAGTATATGATATTTTCAGGGAATGAACTCAATAATTAAATACTGCAAACAATACAACATCAAGTTTGTAAGAAGCAAGCATAAAGTAAACTTACTGAAAATAGGATATATATTTATGTTAAAGGAGACACTCCAACAGAAATGGGGGAGGGAGGCGCATATCAGGCATAGATTTATTATGTTAAGGTTGTACTTTAACTGCTGTTCATATGTTAAACATTATTGCAATTGTAAGCTGTGTAATGGAATGTATGTGTTAACCACAAAATAAATCACAAAGAAAAAGCATTCAGAAGAAAAGTAAGAAAGTAAAAAGGCTCATCACAAGAAAGCAGCTAAATACAATCAAAACCAGAAAAATCAGAATAAAAAAACAAAACAGATATGAAAAACTCAAAAAACAAATAGCAAAATGAGTTAGGCAGATGCTTCATTTTCAGTAATAACCTTAAATGTAAATGGTCTATATGTCTCATGCAAAAGGCAGAGAGTGGCAGAATGGGTAAAAACAAAACAAAACAAAACATGATTCATCCTTTTGCTGGGTGCAAGAAACACACCTTAAACATAAGGACACAAATAGACTGAAAATAAAATGGTGGAGAAAAATATTCTATGCAACCAGTAAACAAAAAAGAGTAAGAGTGGCCATATTGATATCAGATAAAATAGCCTTTAAATCAAAATCTGTTACAAGAGATAAAGGAGGACATTACATAATAATAAAAGGGTCAATTCAACAAGAAAACATAACAATTATAAATATATATGCACCTAACAGTAATGCACCAAAATACATGAAACAAATACTGACTAATATGAAAGGAGTAAAGGCAACTCCACAATAATAAAAGGGGACTTCAACACATCAGTTTCAATTATAGACAGAACATCTAAAAAGAAAACTAAGGACACTGAGAAGTTAAATAAAACCACAAGCCATATGGACTGAAAGAACATATATAGAACACCCCACCGAGTAACAGAATAATACACATTCTTCTCCAAAGCACATAGATCATTCTCAAGAATAAACTACACGTTATGGCACAAAACATGTCTCAACAAATTTGAAATTATACAAAGTATTTTCTGTGACCATTATAGTATGAAGCTAGAAATCAACAACAAAAATAAGAAAGAAAGAAAGAGAGAGAGAAAGAAAGAGAGCAAAAGAAACAAACACACGGAAGTTAAATAATACACTACTGAAAAACTATTGAGTAATAGAAAAAATAAAATATTCCTAGAATCAAATGAAAAGGAAAACATAACCTTGGGAACAGAGAAACAGCAGTGCTCAGAGGGAATTTCATAGCAAAGGAAGGCAAGAAAGAAAAATAAAGGGACAAAAACTGATGAAAAACAAGAACACACAGAATGTTACAATTAAGATAAACTGTATCAAAAATTACATTTCCTACTTAAGTGTAAAATACATTCTAATTAAAAGGGAGAGGTTGGACTTCCAGCAAAATTACACTGTAGGCAGAAGCACCACGCTGTCCCTCCATAGCAAAGATATGAAAAACTAAGCCAAACAGAGAAAACAGAAATCCTGAAACCCTAAAACATCAAATGAAGAGATAAAGAACTCAGCCAAGCACCAATGGAGTGAGAAAACTGACAGAAAATGGAGAGTGAGGAGAGATTCATGCAGAGGTCCCCTATCAGCTAATGCAGCACGGATCCTCCATCTTGCACTTGTATCAAAGACCAGCAAATAGGGGGTATGAGAAAGCAGCTTCACGGAGCTTCCAGCAGGAGACAGAACAACTGGTAATTTGCTATATACACTTTCCCATCCACCACCTTTCTTCACCCCCACTCAGCCTCCTCTGCTTCCCGTGGCCACAGTCTCTTGTCTGGGAAGAACCAGCTGCTTGGATACCACCAACCCACACTGACCGGCTCTCTGAGTGCCATTTGTTGGCTGCTGGTATTGCTGTTTTTCTGCTTCTTTTGATTTCTTCCTTACCTCTCACCACCTCCCTCTCCTTTCGCTCAAATACCTGGCTCCGTGAGCCATCTTTGCTTCATCGTGAGAGGCTGTGAAGCTCCATTAGAGTGTGGAAGTGCTTCCGGGTCTGGGCTGCACGCTGGTGAGATCCTGCGGCTTTTGTTTGTTTGTTTGTTTTGAATTGTTTGTTTGCTTTCTTTTCCTTTCTTGAGTTGGGAGCCCTAGCTCGCTGGATGGTGCTGTGTGGCTTGGAACCTGCCCCCTCGGTTTGTGCAGAAGCACAGAGGGATCCCTGAGAACATTTCCTTTTTCATGGGTTTTTTTTTTTTCTGTTTTTCTGGGGGGCCTGTCTTGTACTTTTTTTTCATTAAATTTGTTTTTTTTTTTTCCCCTCTTTTTCCTTTTTGTCTTTGTTCATTACTCAGTTTCTCATATCTCTATACCTTCCTTCTCTTTCTGTTCCCTGAATACCTGACATTGAATACCTCTACGTCTTCTAGCCAGGCTGTACTGTAACACCTGAGAACAACTTCCCCAGACCTCATAGCTGCACTGGTCGGATCCCTGGGAGCTTTGCTGTTCTTTTTCCTTTCTGATTTTTATTTATTCATTCTTTTCTTTTTTTTCTTCTTCTTGTCCTTTTTGTTTTTCTCCATTTCGTAGTCTCTCATCTCTGCACTCTGAAAGCAAGCTCCCCTAGCACTCTTTTTTGTTTGTCTGTAAGGCTGCTGTTCCTCTCTCCTCCGTCCCATATCCATGTTAGCTCCACACATAACAATCTGTCCCCTACATCCCGCATACCTGCACCGTGTGCTTAACATCACACTACCAAGCAGCACAGGCACGGCCTACTGGAACCTGCCCTGCACTGATTACTGACCCACCCTGGTGGCTGTAGTAAGTGCCACAAACAACCCGTCCCAGTAAGTCCTCTTCAGCTAGACTTGCCCTGCTGTACCATAACTGAGAGACTGACCTTGCCAATTGGAGAAGGAGGCAAAAAGTATTGTGCCTACAAATGAGCAAACAACAAAGAACACACAGCCAGCCTGCTCAGGCATAGCCAAATTTAAAAAAGGGATGAAACAAACAAATCTACAATCAATAAAAGAGAAAAATAACTACTGAATGTCCCGAAGACAACAGACAATATCAAAACATTTACAAAAATAGGACAGGATGGTTCCAGTAGGCATCCAAAGTAAAATACCAGATGACTTTCCAATGGAAGAAAAGGCACTAGAACTACCTGATAGGGAATTCAAATCTCTAATACTCAGAATTCTCCA
>NW_004444031.1:9458817-9475098 GCF_000243295.1 Trichechus manatus latirostris | reverse complement strand
GTGTTGTATCCAAATGTTTGTCTTGAATTCTGCTGATCCAGTCTTCCACCGTTTTAAATCTGCTCCTCAGCTCTTCTATGACACCGTTCATTTCTGAAATCTTGTTGTTTATCTTTTGGATTTCTAATTGTTGTTTTGGTATAATTTCTAGTTGTGAATTTATTTTGGCATTTAGTTCCTGCATTATTTTCCTGAATTCTTACAATTTTTTGTCTGTATTTTCCATGAATCTGCCTATTTTTTCCTCATTTTTGTCTGCTTTTTGCGTCAACTCATGGAGAATTCTGAGTATTAGAGATTTGAATTCCCTATCAGGTAGTTCTAGTGCCTTTTCTTCCATTGGAAAGTCATCTGGTGTTTTATTTTGGATGCCTACTGGAACCATCCTGTCCTGTTTATGTAAATGTTTTGATTTTGTCTGCTGTCTTCGGGGCATTCAGTAGTTATTTTTTCGTTTATTGATTGTAGATTTGTTTGTTTCATTCTTTTTTTTTTATTTGATTATGTCTGAGCAGGCAGGCTGTGTGTTCTTTGTTCTTTGCTCATCTGTGGGTACAATACTTTTCACCTTCTTCTCCAGTTGACAGGGTCAGTCACTCAGATATTGTACAGCAAGGCTGATCTAGCTGAAGAGGAGTTACCGGAATGGGTTGTCTGTGGCACTTACTACAGCCACCAGGGAGGGTTGGTAATCAGTGCAGGGCAGGTTCCAGTAGGCCATGCCTGTGCTGCTTGGTGGTGTGATGTTAAGTGCACAGTGCAAGTAGGCAGTATATAAGGGGGAGATTGTTACATGTGGAGCTAAGATGGATATGGGAGAGAGGATAGAGGAACAGGGAAAAAACATACAAACAAACAAAAAAAGTGCTAATGGAGCTTGCCATTGGAGTGGCGAGATTGGAGACTATTAAATGGAGAAAAACAAAAGAGAAAGAAGAAGGAAGAAAAAAAGAAACTATTAATAAATAAAAATCAAAAAGGAAAAAGAACAGGAAAGCTCCCAGGGATCCCAAAGGTGCAGCTATGAGGTCTGGGGAAGTTGTTCTCAGGTGTTGCAGTACAGCCTGGCTAGAAGGTGTAGAGGTTTTCAGCACCAGGTATTCATGGAACAGAAAGAGAACGGAAGTCTAGAGAAATGAGAAATTGAGTAATGAAGAAAGACAAAAAGGGAAAAAGAGGGAAAAGAAAACAAAACAAATTAAAAAAAAAAAAGAAAAAATAAGAAAAGCCCCCAGAAAGCATTAAAAAAAAAAAGCACTTTAAAAGAAATGCTCTCAGGGATCCCTCTGTGCGTCTGCGCAAGCCCAGGGGGTAGGTTCCAAGCCATGCATCACCACCCGGCAAGAGCGGGCTCCCAACTCAAGAAAAGGAAAGGAAAACAAACAAACAATTCAAAACAAACAAACAAACAAAAGCCCAGGGATCCCACCAGCATGGCAGCCCAGACCCGGAAGCAGTTCCACACTCTAACAGAGCTCCACAGCCCCTCAGGAAGAAGCAAAGATGGCTCACGGAGCCAGGTATTTGAGCGAAAGGAGGGGGAGGTGGTGGGAGGTAAGGAAGAAATCAAAAGAAGCAGAAAAAAGCAACACCAGCAGCCAACAAATGGCAGTCAGCAAGCTGGCCAGTGCGGGCGGGTGGAATCCAAGCAGCTGGTGCTTTCCGGACAAGAGACTGTGGCTGCGGGAAGCAGAGGAGGCTGAGTGGTGGCGAAGAAGGGTGGGGGGTGGGAAAGCATTTATTGCAAATTACCAGTTGTTCTGTCTCCTGCTGGAAGCTCCGTGAAGTTTCTTTCAATACCCCCTATTTGCTGGTCTTTGATAGAAGTCCAATATGGTGGATCCACGCTGCATTAGCTGATAGGGGACGTCTGCATGAATCTCTCCTTGCTCTCCTTTCTCTGTCAGTTTGCTCACTCCATTGGTGCTTGGCTGAGTTCTTTATCTCTTCATTTGATGTTTTACGGTTTCGGGATTGCTGTTTTCTCTGTTTGGCTTAGTTTTTCAGATCTTTGCTGCAGAGGGCCTGTGTGTTGCTTCTGCCTAGAGTGCCATTTTTGGTGAAGTCTTTTGATGAGGATAAGTGTTTGATTTTTAGGAGCCCCCAGTTATCTAGTCTCTCATCTGGTGTTTGTGCATTGTTACTTATGGTTCGTATTCTGTTTATGCCATGTATTAGGGCTGCTAGTATTGTCCTTATTTTTTCTTCCATGATCCTTATCATTTTTGATTTTTCATTTAGGTCTTTGAACCATTTTGAGTTTGTTTTTGTGCATGGTGTGAGGTATGGTTTTTGTTTCAGTTTTTTCAGATGAATATACAGTTATTCCAGCACCATTTGTTAAAGAGACTGTCTTTTCCCCAGTTAATGGATTTTGGGCCTTTGTCTAATATTAGCTGCTCATTGGTGGATGAGTTTATGTCTCGATTCTCAATTCTGTTCCATTAGTCTATGTATCTGTTGTTGTACCAGTACCAGGCTGTTTTGACTACTGTGGCGGTATAATAGTTTTTAAAGTCAGGTAGTGTGAGGCCTCCCACTTTGTTCTCTTTCTTGAGTAATGCTTTAATTATCCAGGGCCTCTTCCCTTTCTATATGAAGTTGGTTATATGTTTCTTCATCTTATTAAAAAATGCTGTTGGAATTTGTATTTGGATTGCATTGTATCTGTAGATCACAAAAGCGTTTATTTTTGATGAATTCCAAATTTTTTTTTTTTCTTTTGCTGCTTATACTTTTGGAGCAATATCGAAGACTCTATTGCAAAAAAAAAAAAAAGGTCTTGAAACTTTACCCTAATTTTCTTTTAAATATTTTATGCTTTGAGTTAGTGTATTTGGTTGTTATCCACATTGAGTTAATTTATGTATATTATGTATATTTATGGTGTTAGATATGTGTCCAATTTCATTATTTCACATGTGAAGATCTGTTTTCCTGAACCATCTGTTAAAGAGATTATCCTTTACCCATTGAATCAACTTGTTGCCCCTGTCAAAAACAATTGGCCATAGGTGAATGGGTTTATTTCTGGATTCTCAATTTTATTCTATTAATCTATACGTCTATTCTTATACCAGTATCAGAATATTTTGATTACTGTAGCTTTATAGTGCTTTTTTCATATTGGCAAGTATGAGTCCTTCTACTTGGTTCATCTTTATCAAGATTGTTTTGGCTAAGCAGGGTCCCTTGCAGTTATACATAAATTTGATGATTGGCTTTTCCATTTCTGCAAAAAAAGCTGTTTGAATTTTGATAGGGAGGGCGTAGAATCTGTGGGTCACTCGGGGTAGTATAGATATCTTAAAAAATGTTAAGTGTCCCAACTCATGAACACAGGATATCTTTCTGTTTATTTGTGGTTAATGGTAGCTGCCATTGAGTCAGCCCCCTGATTCATGGCAACCCCACTGGCAATAGAAGGACATGCTGCCTGGTCCTGCAATATCTCCACTATCAGTTGTAGATTGGACAGTTATGATCCATAGGGGTTTCACTGGCTGATTTTCAGGAGGAGATTGCCATGCCTTTTGTAAACTGACCCTATGAATGCCAACAAATTTCCATTAGTCCTTAAACTACCCCAACCCAGATTTCCCCACCCTGCATGTGTAGAAGGGCCAGCTATGACTGCTAATTGACCTCAACAGAGGATGCAGCAACAGGAGGAATGAATCAGAAGGAAAATCATCACCCGAACCCTATTACAAAGCAAGAGGTCTGACAAGAACCACGTCATCGTCTGTTTCCTGGCCACCTTTTAGAATTTTCCCTCCCCAGTGTGCCTGCACGGCCACCATTTTGCTATCCAAATTGCATATAAGCCCTGCTTCTCTGTAGCTTGGGGAGCTGAATCTGAGGAACATCCTCCCGGCTCCTTGTTCTGCACATTGCAATAAAGTTACTTTCTCTTTCTCAGAGACTGGTGTCCAGATAATTGGCAAGTCTGAGCACGCCAGACAAGGACCCATCTTCTAGGGTTCCATAACACTTTCTTCCTAGTCCATCTTAGTCTGGAAACTGTACAGTCCATCTTAGTCTGGAAACTGTACTGAAACCTGTTCAGTATCATAGCAACAAACAAGCCTCCACTGATAGATGGGTGGTGGCTGCACATGAGGTGTATTGGCTGGTAATCAATCCCAGATCTCCCTTATAAAAGTTGAGAATATTACCACTGAGCCACAAATGTCCCCTTCTTACCATTTAGACAGAGCCTTTTTCGTAATTCAGCATTTACTTGGTATCTAAAGTTCTGAAAAACTTTTTTGGAAAAAAAGTATAATAAAGATACATGCTTCAGTCCAGTTAGCATAAATGTGTACAAATCGTGAATCGAATGTTCATTTTTCTAATCTCAGAATGGATTGAACCTTAGTTTGTATATAATCTATGCATAGTTTGTACTGGCATGGTATAGAGTCTATTAACCAGCCTCCCATCACTTACCTCAGAGGACAGACTGACATTTTATTCCTGAAGAATTCCTGTTCTGCAGTATAATATTAAGTTTGACCCAAACTGGTCTTAAGTGTCTTGAATGGTCTGTCACGTGCTGCATGAGGAAGTGAGACTCACTCAGGTAGTCCAGAAAACAAATAGAATTTAGTCCTCGCAGATCCCATAGAGAACACCACAGCATACATCAGTGCAGGGCCACACAGGCGGTTGCACCTGGGGACAAGGGAACAACAAGCTGGAATTGTAGGAGACGGCTTGCGTATGGCAAGCAGAACGGACTCTCGGGGCTAGCGCATGCTGACATCTTATTTGCCAGTTTAAAATTTTTAGTGTATTGATGTGGGAAAAGGGAGAAAGTTTATCATGGGAAACCATATAGTTCAAGGAAGAGCAAGGAGTGTCCACCACTATTGAGAGGCGGGGTGACAAATAGGAACAGCCATGTCAGAAACTGGTGGCAGGGACAACTAGGAGTAATGAATGGATGCTTAGGCTGCAAACTGTGTAGGCAATAAACTAGCCTTAAGATTTGTAGAAACAATTTTATTTCAAAAGTGACATGTGCACTTGGTGGCCATGCACCACTTTTAGTGTATAATGAAGGGTTAACGTGATCCATAAAATTCAAAAGCTGAGGATATAAAACGTTGATGCAGAAACACGAAGCCGAGGACACATTTCTTTGCAATAGGATACCGAAGGCACAGAGCTGAGATGCAGTACCTTGAATATTTCTGGATTTTGAAAATTAAAGAGAGAAGAGCAATAGATGGCAACTTTGTAAAATGCAAAGCTCTAAACCTCCGTTGTAGAATCGTGCCAATTACAAAGAATTGACATATTTTATCACTGGTGACTATTCTGCAACTCCGTAGAACTGTGGAGGAATTTCTTTCCATACCACTGCAGTGAGCTATGGAGAAACGATTTTAAATTAAGAGCAATCGTAGATTTTATTACATGTCCTCTAAATCATATGCAATGCCCAGACACAGCACATGCTTTACAGCGATGGTACAATGTATCTGACTTTCATATAGATACTTACGTCATAAGGGTTAAAATAAATTTGGAAGAAATCAGTAGAAACATGTGTCCATTTGAGCTTTTTGGTAAATGTCTTATGTCCTAGAGAAAAGGAGACATTTTTCCCCTTTTGTTGCTTAACTCAAAAGGCAATTTGTAGTAAGCCCATGTATTTCAAGGGACACCAATGACATCTAAACATTTTGTGATAACCTGCAGTAAATCGTCTGAAATTTTTAATATTTTAAACACAAAAAAAGATGAAGTTTTAAGCCAAGTAAGAGATCATGTTCAACTTAACAGTAGGGTACCAGAATTAAGGGCCAAAAGAAAAGGAGAAAAATAAATAAATATAAAGGATAAATACTGGATGTTGGCTCCAAATAAGTAATTCAAACTTCAGCGAAGCAATTTATGTCTAAAAATTACTATAGTTGGAAAAAACAGATAACGGACATATTTTGTAATTATATCTATGGAAAACAAAGAATTATTTTATTTTAAGGAATTGTATTTTTCTGTGACATCAAATGACTGATTTGTAAAAGGGAGAGGTTAAACATTTAGATTTAAAATGCCAATTGATATGAAGGTGGCAACAAATTCAAAACATTTTTTATTGCATGCATCCTATTATTCTTCTTATGTTAGTTTCTGGTTCAGACTTTATGACCTTATCCGTTGATAATTCAGAAACTGTATGACTTGATTTAATTCCAGAAATGTCTATAAATAATAATATTTATAATAATAATAAAAAAGATGATAAAAATGCTTGAGTGTTCAGTTGCAAATATGATGATGTAAATACACTGTCCCGTCCACTGAATTCAACAATAAAATGTGGACTGAATGCATAGCGCTTTCTGAGGACTCTGAAAAGAAAATGGTAGCAGGAGGATTGAGGAAGAAGATCAGAATTGGAAATACCATTGCACTGGTGGTAATTATATTTTATTTGTTTTTGTTTTTTATCTAGTATCCCTTGGCCTGAATTCAACACATTGGAAGTTGGCACAAGAATGAAGACCTACGGAATTTCAGGAGACACCATCTCATTCTGACTAGAGGAGTGGAAGAAGGGACTCCTAACATTCAGGAACAGTTTGGCAATTGTTCATATTTTTTTTCCTCCATTTTCTCTCATGCCATAGCAAAGCAAACCTACAGGGTCAGTGGTAGCCAGCTGCAAGGGAACACGGTAGAAATCAAAACTCTTAGTGAGGAGAAACTTCTTCACACAGTGTAGTGGTGGCTCCAGGAGGATGTTGCTTTTTTCCTCTCCCTGTCCCTCCACCACTTGGATGCAGATGCTGGCACAGTTATGGAAGTGCATGGCAGAGTGAGGGTAAGTAAAGTCTCAGCTACCTGTCCAGACAAAGAGAGGAACCACAGTGAAGTAGAAAATACGAGAAAGATCATTGGAGAGGGAGTATTTTGGGAAAATGACCCCATAAAACTTTTTGTAAATCCTGACTCATCCCTAAATTGCACATGCATGGATATGATTCCATTCAGCATATCAAGAAAACAAGAACTAACTAACAGATAGACCATTCTTGACCAACCAAAAGCATAATCCATAAAAGAAAAATATATTTCAAAAAATATTCCATCCAAATTAAATGCTTGCACTTCAAAATGAACCATCAAGAAAATTAAAACAAAACAAAAAACTGCAGACTGGGAGTAAATAATTCCAAATAATATATCTGATAAATTATTTGTATCCAGAATACACATAAAAAAAATCTTTCCACCCAATTGTAGAAAGAAAAACAACTCAGTTAAAAATTGGGCAAAAGATTTGCATAGACATTTCACTAAAGAAGATACATTAATAGCAAATAAGTATATGGCAAAATGTATGACATCATTGTTTATAATGGAAATGCAAATTAAATCTACAGTTAGATAACACTTTACACTCACCAGATCCCTGGTGGCACAGTGATTAAGAGCTCACTGCAACCAAAAAGTCGACTGCTGGAATTCACCAGCCACTCCTCGGAAACTCTATGGGGCAGTTCTACTCTGTCCTATAGGGTCGCTATGAGTTGCAATCAGCTTGATGGCAATGGGTTTGGTTTGATTTTGTTACACCCACTAAAATGGCTATAAGAAAAAAGACAGAAAAACACAAGTTTTGGCTATGATGTGGAAAAACTGGACCCTCACATGTTGCTAGTGGGGATGTAGAATGGCACAGTTACTTTGAAAAAATGTTTGGCACTAAAAAAACATTCTTTGATGATTACAAGGGTGGGGACAAATGGTGAGGGGAATTCACTAACTAGATAATAGACAAGGATCAACTTCAGTGTAGGGAAGGACAACACAATACAGCGGAAGTCAGCACAACTGGACCAAAGCAAAAGCTAAGAAGTCTCCTGAACACATACAAACACTTTAAGGGGCAGAGTAGCTGGGGCTCGGGCCTGGGGACCATAGTTTCGGGGGACATCTAGGTCAATTGGCATAACAAAGTTTATTAAGAAAATGTTCTGCATCCCACTTTGGTGAGTGGTGTCTAGGGTCTTACAAGCTTGCGAGTAGCCATCTAAGATGCATCAATTGGTCCCATCCCACTGGGAGCGAAGGAGAATGGAGAAAACCAAAGACACAAGGAAAATATTAGCCCAAGAGACTAAACGAAAAAGAAAACCAAACCCGTTGCCATCAAGTCAGTTCCAACTCATAGCGACCTTATAGGACAGAGTAGAACTGCCCCACAGGGTTTCCAAGGAGTGCCTGGTGAAGTCAAACTGCTGACCTTTTGGTTAGCAGCCAAACTTTTAACCATTAAGCCACCAAGAGACTAAAGGACCACTCAAATGAGAGACTCCACCAGCCTGAGACCAGAGGAACCAGATGGTGGCCTACCACCAATGACCACCCTGACAGGAAACACAACAGAGAGTCCTGGATGGAGCAGTAGAAAGGTGTGGCGCAGAACTCAAATTTACATAAAAAGACCAGACTTAATGGTCTGACAAAGACTGGAGGAACCCCCGAGACAATGGCTTCTGGATGGTCTGTTAACCCAGAACTAAAACCATTCCCGAAGCCTACTCTTCAGACAAAGATTAGACAGGACTCTAAAACAAAAAACTAATGCACTTGAGGCGTGTGCTTCTTAGTCCAATCAGATACATGAGACCAAATGAGGGGCTCCTGCCCAGAGGCAGGATGAGAAGGCAGGAAGGGACAGGAACTGGTTGAATGTACACCGGGACCCCGGGGTGAAAAGGGGGAGTGTGCTGTCACATTGTGGGGATTGCAACTAATGTCACAGAACAATATGTGTATAAATTTTTGTATGAGAAATTACCTTGAGCTGTAAACTTTCACCTAAAGCACAATTTAAAAAAAAAATGTTTGGCAGTTTCTTAAAAAGTAAAACGTAAACTTACCATATCATCCTGTAATTCCATTCCTAAGAATGTAACCTAGAAAAATAAGACTGTATATCTACACAAAGACCTGTATGTATGTGATTGTTCATTGCTCCTTTACTTATAATAAAAAAAAAATGGAAACAAATTGCTCATCAACTGCTGTATGGATAAACAAAAAGTGGTATATGCACACAATAGATATACTGTTCAGTAATAAAAAGACGGACTGCTGATACATGCTGCAACATGAATGAACTTCCATACATTATGCTAAATGAAAGAAGCCAGACTAAACAGATTGCATATGTATGATTACTTTTATATGAAATGCTCATAAAATGTAAATTTATGAAGGCAGAAGATGAGCATTTTTTATGACTGGGTGTGAGAGCAGAGCTGAAGTTACAGAGGGAACTTTTAGGAGTGATGTTAAATGGGATTGTATTGATAGATGCATAACTTTATAAATTTACTAAAAATAATTTGTATATTTTAAATAATGTGTTTATATATTTATAATATGCAAATATTCTATTATGTAAATTGTACCACAATGATGCTGCTTAAAAAGTTAATTTTGAAATGTTTGACTAGTATATGACACTAGAAATTTACAAGCAAACTTTCAAACCCATTACCATCTAGTCTGACTCATAGCAACCCTAGAGGACAGAGGAGAGCTGCCCCACAGGATTTCCAAGGCTGTAAATCTTTGAGGAAGCAGACTGCCACATCTTTTTCCCACGGAGTAGCTGGTGGGTTCGAATGATCAACCTTTGGGATAACAATTGAGCACTTAACTGCTGTGCCACCAAGGCTCAAAACAAATTTACAGTGGTCTATATGGTAAATTGGAAACCCTGGAGATGTAGTGGTTAAGAGCTACAGCTGCTAACCAAAAGGCCGGCAGTTCAAATCCACCAGGTGCTCCTTGGAAGCTGTATGGGGCAGTTCTACTCTGTCTTATAGGGTCACTATGAGTTGGAATTGACTATGAGTTGGGTTTTTTATATGGTAAATTAACGTGTTTCCTGTCCCTATGTAAATAATCAGGCCAAACCTGATGAGATCAGCCTTACTTTGTGACAAAGAATAAAACAATGAAAGACTTTGAATAGTGGATGTCTTGTCTAGCCCTGGTGGCACAGTGGTTAAGAGCTTGACTGCTAACCAGAAATTGTCAGTTCAAATCCACCAGCAGCTCCGTGGAAACTCTATGTGCCTGTTCTACTCTGTCCTGTAGGGTTGCTATGAGTTGGAATCAACTTGAAGGCAACGGGTTTGGTTTTGGCCTTACGGTTTGTCTAGCTCACCCTTCTGGGCCTATCTCCACCTTTAACTGTGTTTGAGCTATTTTAAAACTTTTTTTTTTCTTTAATAAACTTTAATTTTTAGCTTTAGGTTTACAAAAAGTTGTGCAGAAAGCACAGAGTTCCACTATACTCCCACTATTTACAACGTTTTAAATAGTAGAAAACTTATAATAATACAAATGATTTTTTCCACAGAAGCATGAATTTTGTCCACAGTAATGCAATTGATCATTGCACCATGGGTTGACCTGCCAGCATTTATTTCTAATTTCATTTAAGAATTCCTTATTCCCTATATGTCTCTGCTCTTTAAATTTTCCTTTGAATCTATTGTAATATTTTAATTGTTCCTTCTTGTAGAAATGAATTAAATAAAATCTTTGACACCTGTTCATTTTATATTTGTATCAAAGTCATGATTTGACCTTTTTTTGAAAATTATTTTTTTATGGCATTGTGGACTATTACATTGTTCATAGCAAGGAAGGAAAATAATAATATAAGAGAAATCCGCCTTGCAGCTTTGTAAATAGTCACTCAATGAACAATCTTTATACTCTCCTCTTGCTGTAAACCTATTGGCTTCACATGAGTAAGCTTTTTTTTTTTTTTCTCCAAATCTTCAAAGGTGACTTCACAGATTCAATATAAAAAAAAATCTTGAATCCACAGGAAAAAATTGATACTACATTTGTATTCTACTCCATACACTCTCTTGCTGCTCTTTCATCCCCATGTGTCAGATTTAATAAACCAAAAATTTCAAAGAAAATTCAAACTTTAAGTCCCAACTCTTCAAAGTTCACTTTCCTTTTACTTCATTCACATTTTCAAAATTCCCCAAATGGCACTCAACTATAATAAAAGTAAACAATTCTGTCAGCAAAAGAATATTTTACAGACTGATTTTATAGGGTGGCTTGAAATTTACTAGACATTCTTACTAGACATGCTTTTTAAATTGGATTCACGCATGTATAGTAAAATATATTATCCAATATTTATCTCATCTTTTTTGTGTCCTTGTATTTATTTTATTATAATATGAAAATATTTTACTTTATTAAATTAAAGAATTTCACCGCTTTGCAGAATTTTATGTATACTAGCTTCAGAATCTATCTACTGTCAATGGATACAAACTTCTTCCTTGATTCCCAATATTTATATATCAGATTGCTAACCTAATAATTTTCTTTCCAAATCAAAGCATTGTTAAACCAGTTTACTAATTTGTTTAGAATGAACTAAACTACTTTTTTCAAAAAGTAAGCGCAAAAGATCATGGAGTCGTGAAGCAGAATCATGTTCAAATCCATGATATATATTTAAACTTCCAGATATGTAAGCTTGGGCAAGTTATTTATCCTAAAACTCTGTTTCCACATCTTTACAATGGATGTTAATTCCTGTTTTGATGATTAAGTAAGATATGGTTCATATACCTAGCCCTATGCCTGGCACAATTATAGGTGCTGAAAACTTGTTTAACTTCCCACACCCTCCTTTTTTTTTCTTTTGAGAGTTGAAGTTTGTTAATAGAAAAAATAACTCACACTTTTAGAATATGGACTTCTAATGATACATCCAGGGATGGGCTTTGTAACGAAGGTGAGCTTTTGCATTTGAGGGTGAGTTGAATCTGTCCAGAGTGCTGCTCTTGTGATAAAGTCAATGAGGAGGGGAAGTCAAAGAGAAAGAATAGAACAAGAATAAGTCTACAGTATAGAGAATGGAATCAGTTTGAGGGGAAGGTATGGCCAGATCCGGGAAGAAAGCATTTCCTTGTGCCAATCCTGTGTGTTGACTAGGGGTCATAAATAAATGAAAGAATAATGAAGTTGGATCAAGAGCAGCAAACAATATGAAACACATATTTCAGGACTAGTGCCATTAATTGTGAGAGAGGCTTTGAGAATATTCAATTGTGGCATAGGATATAATGCAAGCAATTGATATTACTAAATGAACTCACTTTTCAGACTCATGTTGAGCTCATTATTTTTCCAAAACACTTTTTTTTAAATTTGTTTTGTCTTCTAAGTCTAGTAGCCCAGGTTCATACCTCAAGATGTTCTATGACACCTTGACTTCTCTTACTAGATAAGCTGTCACTTACAGTGACTTCAGTACCTTCATTTTTCCCAACAGTCCCAAATTTGGAGCCCTTATTATCTCTAACCTAAATAATTGTAATATTCACCTTAGAACTCTATTTTTCTCTTTCTTTTTTTTGTCCTTCTCTACCCATTTGCACAAGAAATAATGTTACATTGTCTGGAATTTTACTTTAAAATACTCCAATATTCAGAGTGATAAGCATGTGCATATTTATGAGTTTGTGAGTTTATTTTGAACTATATTTGGTGGTTTTTAGCATTTGAATGACCGAACTCCTTGTTCTGGAGTTGGCTAAGGTGATAGTGTTACCAAATGTTGACCAGAAGGACTTTGATTTATCATAAAGCATGTTAAAAAAGATCTGTCATTGGATAAAATAGTGGTTTTTGTTTTTTTGCAGTTGATAAAAGATCATTTTGATGTGTTTATCCTTGTATGTGGAAGACTCATTAACAACCTACAATACACAGGTGACACAACCTTGCATGCTGAAAGTGAAGATGACTTGAAGCACTTACTGACAAAGGTCAAAGCCTTCAACCTTTAGTATGGAGTACACTTCAACTTAAAAAAAAAAATCCTTATTGGATCAATAAGCAACATCATGATACATGAAGAAAATATTGAAGCTGTCAAAGATTTCATTTTAATTGGATCCACAGTCAATGCCCATGGAAGCAGCAGTCAAGAAATCAAACAACATATCGCATTGGGCAATTTTGCTATAATGGATTTCTTTAAAGCCTTAAAAATCAAACATACCACTTTGAGGACTAAGGTGCACCTGACCCAAGCCATGGTATTTTCAATGGCCTCATATGCATGAGAAAGCTGGACAGTGAATAAGGAAGATCAAAGAAAAACTGATGTATTTGAATTGTGTTGGCAAAGAATGTCGAATATACCATGGACTGCCAGAAGAAGGACCAAATCTGTCTTTGAAGAAAGAAGCAAGGACAGCAAGACTTTGTCTCACGTACTTTGGACATGTTATCAGGAGGGACCAGTCCCTGGAGAACAACATAATGCTTGGTAAAGCAGAGTGTCAGCAAAAAGAAGATCCTCAAAGAGATGGACTGACACAGTGGCTGCAACAATGGGCTCAAACACAGCAATAATTGTGAGGATGGTGCTGGACCAGGCAATGTTTCGTTCTGTTGTACATCAGGTGGCTATGAGTTGAAATAACTCAACTGCAGCTAACAATAACAACATAACGTTCTTTTTTTTTTTTTGAGTTTGAAGTTGATGAATTCTTTATTTTATTACTGTTGTAATTAATGAAGTTTACATTTCAAGTTAGTCTCCCATACAGAGATTTTTTTTTTTACATACATTGTTATGTGACCCCAACCGCTCACCCGATTCTGCAACAGCACACTCCTCCCCTCTGCCCCTGATTCCCCATGAACATTCAACCAGCTCCTAACTCTCTCTGCCTTCCCATCTCATCTCTGGACAGAAGCTGCCCCCTTGGTCTCTTGTATCTACTTGACTAAGAGGCACATTCTTCACAAGTATCACTTTACGTCCCACAGTCCAGTCCAATCCCTGTCTGAAGAGTTGGCCTCGGAAATTGTTTTAGTTCTGGGGTGATAGAGAGTTCAGGGGCCATGCTTTCTGGGGTGCCTCCAGTCTCAGTCAGACCATTAAGTCTGGTCTTCTTACTAGAACTTGAGTTTCTGCATCCCATCATTCTACTTCTCCACAAGGGACCCTCTGTTGTGTTCCCTGTCAGGACGTTCATTGGTGGTGGCCGGGCACCATCCAGTTCTTCTGGTCTCAGGCTGATGAAGTCTCTGGTTTATGTGGCCCATTTTGTCTCCTGGGCTAATACTTTCCTTGTGTCTTTGGTTTTCTTTGTTCTCCTTTACTCCAAGTGGTTGGAACCAACTGATGCATCTTAGATGGCCGCTTGCAAGCTTTTAAGACCCCAGATGCCACTCACCAAAGTAGGATGCAGAATATTTTCTTAATAAGGTTGTACCAATTGACATAGATGTCCCCTGAAAGCATGGTCCCCAGACCCCCCATCCCTGCTATTCTGTCTCTCAAAGTATTTGATTGTATTGAGGAACCTTCTTTGTTTGGTTTAGTCTAGCTGTGCTGGCTTCTCCTGCAGTGTGTGCTGTCCTTCTCTTCACCCAAGATAATTCTTACCTACTATCTAGTTAGTAAATAACCCTCACCCTCCCTCCCCACCCTCGTAACCATCAACGAATGTTGTCTTCTGTGTTTAAACCTTCTCCTGAGTTCTTATAATAGTGGTCTTATACAGTATTTGTCTTTCTGTGACTGACTAAATTCACTCAGTGTAATAAGTTCCAGCTTCCACCATGTTATACGATGTTTCACAGCTTCACCATTGTTCTTTATTGTTGCATAATATTCCATTGTGTGGATATACCATAATTTGTTTATCCATTCATCCGTTGATGGGCACTTAGGTTGCTTCCATCTTTTTGCTATTGCGCACAGTGCTGTGACGAACATGGGTGTGCATATATCTATTCGTGTGAGGGCTCTTGTTTCTCTAGGATGTATTCCAAGGAGCGGGATAGCTGGATCATATGGTACTTCTATTTCTAGCTTTTTAAGGAAGTGCCAAATCGATTTCCAAAGTTGTTGTACCATTTTATATTCCCACCAACAGTGTATAAGTGTTCCAGTCTCTCCCCAACCTCTCCAGAGTTTGTTATTTTGTGTTTTTTGGATTAATGCTAGCCTTGTTGGAGTGAGATGGTATCTCATTGTAGTTTAGATTTGCATTTCTCTAATGGCTAATGATCGTGAGCATTTCCTCATGTATCTGTAGCCACCTAAATGTCTTCTTTGATGAAGTGCCTGTTCATATCCTTTGCCCATTTTTTAATCGGGTTATTTGTTGTTGAGGTTTTGCAGTTATCTTGTAGATTTTAGAGATTAGTAGCTGATCGGATTTGTCGTAGGTCTGTAGGTTATCAGTTTACTCTTTTAGTGAAGTCTTTTGATGAGCATAAATGTTTGATTTTTAGGAGCTACCAGTTATCTAGTTTCTCTTCTGGTATTTCTGCATTGCTGCTTATGGTTTGTATTCTGTTTATGCCATGTATTAGGGCTCCTAGCCTTGTTCCTATTTTTTCTTCCATGATCTTTATCATTTTAGATTTCATATTTAGGTCTTTGATCCTTTTTGAGTTAGTTTTTGTGCATGGTGTGAGGTATGAGTCTTGTTTCGTTTTTTTGCAGATGGATATCCAGTTATGCCAGCATTTTGTTAAAGAGACTGTCTTTTCCCCAATTAATGGACTTCGGGCCTTTGTCAAATATTAGCTGCTCATAGGTGAATGAGCTTATATCTGGATTCTCAACTCTGTTCCATTGGTCTATGTCTCTGTTGTTGTACCAGTACCAGGCTGTCGTGACTACCGTGGCAATATAATAGGTCCTAAAATTAGGTAGTGTAAGGCCTCGCACTTTGTTCTTCTTCTTGAGTAATGCTTTATTTATTCGGGGCCTCTTTCCTTTCCATATGAAGTTGGCGATTTGTTTCTCCATCTCAATAAAAAATGCTGCTGGAATTTGGATCAGGATTGCATTGTATCTGTAGATCGCTTTGGGTAGAATTGACATTTTCAGCAAGGTATATTTTTCCACTTATGCAGGTCTCTTTTAGTTTCTTACAGTAGTGTCTTGTAGTTTTCTATGTAAAGATATTTTGCATCTCTGATTAGGTTTATTCCTAAGTATTTTATCTTCTTGGGGGCTATTGTACATGGTATTGATTTGGTGATTTTCTCGTCGAGGTTCTCTTTCTTGGTGTAAAGGAATCCAACTGATTTGTGTATATTTATCTTGTATCTTGAAACTTTGCTGAAAACTTCTATTATTAGTTCTAGTAGTTTTCTTGTGGATTCTTTGGGGTTTTCTGTGTACAAGATCATATCATCTGCGAATAGAGATACTTTGACTTCTTCCCT
>NW_004444031.1:9456235-9457518 GCF_000243295.1 Trichechus manatus latirostris | reverse complement strand
TGGGTGCAGTGTTTGGTATATGCCTATGAGATCAAGTTGGTTGATTGTAGCATTTACCTCTTCCATGTCTTTGTTGAGCTTCTTTCTGGATGTTCTGTCCTTCACCAAAAGTGGTGTGTTGAAGTGTCCTGCTACTATTGTGGAGCTGTCTGTCTCTCTCTTCAGAGCTGTTCGAGTTTGTTTTATGTATTTTGGAACGCTGTTGTTGGGTGGGTAAATATTTATTATAGTTATGTCCTACTGGTGAATTGATCCTTTAATCATTATATAGTGCCCTTCCTTATCCTTTGTGGTGGATTTTACTTTAAAGTCTATTTTGTCAGAGATTAATATTGCCACTTCTGTTCTTTTTTGAGTGTTGTTTGCTTGGTATATTTTTTTCCATCCTTTGAGTTTAAGCCTGTTTTTGTCTTTAAGTCTAAGGTGCATCTCTTGTAGGCAGCATATAGATGGACCATGCTTTTTTATACAATCTGCCACTCTCCATCTCTCTATTGGTGCATTAAGTTTATTTACACTCAGTGTGATTATTGATAGGTATGAGTTTAGTGCTGTCATCCCGATACCTCTTTTTGTGTGTTGTTCACAGTTTTTTTGTTCTCCTCAATTTTCTGTGCTGAGTCGTTTTTCTTTATATAGTTTTTTTTCATATTTTTCTTTGTTGTAGATTTTGTGTTTGCTGGGTCTTTGTGTTTTTCTACTTTTTTATTTTGATTTGTAGGATTGTTAGAGTCCTTTGTGGTTACCTTAGTATTTACTCCTATTTTTGTAAGTTTATACCAGTCTTTTATTACTTTATATCACCTTTACTTTCCCTCCACATAAAAAATCAATGTCTCCATTTTTTAAGTCTCTTTTTTGTTTTAATAGTATCCTTTTTTACCTATTGATATCTGTTTCCCTATTTTAAGTGTTTTAGCTTTGATGTATTTTCGATATCTGTATCTGAGTCACTATCTGGTTGCTCTGTCCTGTGTTCTAGTCTTGTGTTGTTAGCTGGTGTTATTGATTATCTAATCGTAGGACTCCCTTTAGTATTTCTTGTAATTTTGGTTTGGTTTTTGCAAATTCCCTGAACTTCTGTTTATCTGGAAATGCCCTAATTTCACCATCATATTTAAGAGACAGTTTTGCTAGATATATAATTCTTGGCTGACAGTTATTTTTCTTCAAGGTTTTATATATGTCATCCCATTGCCTTCTAGCCTGCATGGTTTCTCCTGAGTAGTCTGAGCTTATTCTAATTGACTCTCCTTTGTAGATGACTTTTCCTTTATCCCTAG
>NW_004444031.1:9448047-9454865 GCF_000243295.1 Trichechus manatus latirostris | reverse complement strand
TAGCTTATTTGTTCCCTCTCCAAGGCCAGGAGAATGTGTCAGGGTGCCTTTTGGGATCTACTTCTGGCCCAGCGGACGCCAGGTGCAGAGTGCGGAGGGAGGAGGTAAAAGAGAGAGAGCTTTTCCCCAAATGGGCTTTCTTTTTAATCCCCATGAAAACGTGCATGCATGTACTTATCTTAGCCTCTTGGGAGCTGCTTTTCACTGGTTCGGAGTATCCAAGCAGAATCTCTGCTGCCGGATCTCTCTTGATGTGAAAACTGCTCTCCGAGTGCGTGCGCAGCTGCTTGCCTGCTTCACTGCGGACCTGGTGCAGCTGGAAAGTTGCCAGCATGGCTGAAGAGCTGCCGTCCAGCCACTGCCACTCTGGTGCTGCTGGCCTCTTCCAAACTGTCTCCCTCTCCTCCCACCATTCAGTATGACTGCTCAACTTTGCCTTGTTCAGGGCTCCTAGACATTCATATATAATCAAATCACTTGTTTTTCCAGGTCTTTGTTGTAAGAGGGATATAGGAAGTGTCTTACTACACCGCCATCTTGGCTCCACCCAACATAACATTCTTGTAGTAATGTGAATGGGGGATAAAATCTTAAAAAGTGCTGTAAGCTTGATTTTCCTTTCTGTCTATGGAGGATTTCATCACATGATCTAACTAAAAATGTAGCTAATTCTGCTATCAAAATTACATTGCATTTGTCTCATAATAAAATCTTCAGGTCAAAGGTTTGAAGAAAATTAAAAAAAAAAAGACAAAAATACTTCACAGGAGTAAAGAAACAGGGTGTATGCTTCTTAATGGAAGATTTTGGTTTGATGCTTTCACTCTGACACCTGGTAATAAGGAAATCTATTAATTCCCCTCACTCATAATTAGCGGAAAGCACAAAATTTATGAAATGAATTTGATGATCAATGAAAAGCTACATTAGCTTAGGTTAATGTAAACCTTGTAAACTGCAATTCTTATTATTATAGATCCTGAAAGATTTAAATGGCACTTTTGCATTAATTCATTATTTCTCTCAATATACAAGGCTCTCAAAGTTTTTGTTTGTTTGCTTATTTTTTGTTTTGTTGTTGTCATTGTTAGGTGCTATCGAGTCAGTTTCAACTTATAGCCACCCTATGTAGAACAGAAAGAAACACTGCCAAGTCCTGCACCATCTTCACAATCCTTGTTATGCTTGAGCCCATCGTTGCAGCCGCTATGTCAATCCATCTCCTTGAGAGTCTTCCTCTTTTTTGCTGGCCCTCTACTCTACCAAGCATGATGTCCTTCTTCAGGGACTGGTCCCTCCTGGTAACATACCCAAAGTACAAAGTACCATCTGTTCTTGGTCATATGCTACCTCCTGAAATGTTTGAATGCCACCAGTTTTTGTTGATACAGTGACTCTATTCACAGATTCAGAAAAAAAGGATAATTATAATTCTCTATAGGAAAACCTTTATTATTAATACATTTACCACAATTTTATTTAGGACAAAAGTTGAAAGTCTCAGGACTTATCCTAAACTGTCTGGAAAAGTCAACAATCAGTTTTATTACTTTGAAGAAATTTTCAGGCTAAATCGTTATATAATCCAGCAGGACACTCTGAAGGGTCTCCATTCCTCTCACTCACATACTTGCTTCTTTAATTCTGACAAATGGAGAAGAAATGTTGACAGACTAACAAGGCTCAAGTACTTTTGTGCCAACTTTATCACTGCTGTTGTTTTTGTTGTTAGGTGCTGTTAGACAAGTTCCAACTCATAACAACCCTTTGTACAACAGAACAAAACACTGCCCAGTCCTGCACCGTCCTCACAATTGTTGTTCTGTTTGAGCTCATTGTTGCAGCCACTGTATCAATCCATCTTGTTGAGAGTTTTCCTCTTCCTTGCTGCCCTCCTCACCACCAAGCATGATGTCCCTCTCCAGGGACTAGTCCCTCCTGATAACTTGCCCTAAGTACATGAGGCCATCCTAGCTTCTAAGAAGCATTCTGGCTGTACTTCTTCCAAGATAGATGTTCTTTGTTCTTGCAGTCCATATTCTTCTGGCAGCCAATATTCTTTACCAAACCCTAATTCAAAGTCATCAATTCTTATCATTGTTACTAGGAATTATTTTTAATATTTTATATTCAGCCATTTATTTTATTTTATGTTTTGCTTTCTAAATCCCAATTTAACTTTTGTTTTTTAAACAAACCAAAATGTAATCATTTATACAGAGCTACTTATTTTCTAGTCAAATATTCTTTACTCTTTTGTCCTAGATGTCTTATTTGACTATTTTGCTTAATAAAAAATAATGGTGATGATAAAAATGATGGTCATAATGATGATAGTAATAATTACTAATACTTGCCTAGTGAAAGGCAGTTTTTTGTTTCATATATATAAGTATGTTCACTAATTTGCTCCTCCAATACTCTATGATAAATTCCCACTTTATAGAAATCAACCAAAGTGATGCTTACTTTACTGTTAAATATCATAGAAAGCATAGATTTTGGCGTTAGATTCCCTAATATTTCCCAATAAAACTTCAGTATTCACTTTACAGATACTGTTTTTTTTAACCTGGTTCTAAAATTTCTAGGTCAATTTGTCACCACCACTTCTCTTAATTACATGTGACTTCTCATTCCTTTGAGTACGCATCATATTCTTATCTCCCTTGTAATACTTGATATATTTCTTCTTCATTTTTTAATTATTCATGTTCTTGTCATCATCATAAAATTCCACCCCTGTATCATACATACATGGAACATATTAAGTTGCCTGGACCAATTACTGTAAAAAGTGCCCTTGGGTCCTTGCTCAAAATTACAAATTTTAGACCAAGAAAGGAGCAGATATGGCAAAATGGAGCAGGCACAGAAACCCTCTTTCTTGAAAGTAGACTATAGTTTCCCGACTGCATGGTAGCAAAATGAAGTGTTTTTTTTTTTTTTTTCTGTATAGATAACACCAGGAAGTTTCAAGAAGAGTTAAATATGTGGGTGTCAGGAAAGATAGGTGGGACATATGTTTTGCTATAAGATTACAGACGCTTGTCAGTAGATGTTGTTGTTGTTGTTAGAGTTGGCTCTAATTCATGGTGATGTCATGTATAACAAAACAAAACGTTGCCGTGTGCCGCACCATCTTCAGGATCATTGGTATGTTTGATTCCATTGTTGTGGCTATTATATCAATCTACCTCATTTAATGGTTAGTAGGTAGAAGGACTTAAGTCACGTGTCATTATTTCTGAGTACAGGGTTTTCCAAGAGATAGTCAGGAACACAGTTCTGTTAGAATGGGCCCCTGCATAGATTTTAAGAGTAAGAAATTAAACACGGGCTTCACTGTAGAAGCAAAGGATTGATAACAAAACCAGGCTTAAGCTCAGTTACTAGAATCAGGATACAAAGATAAAGTACAAAGGCAAGGGTAAAGTTTACTTAGTATTTCACTTGAGATAGAACCTAGGGCTTCTCAATTTCTTCTGAATAAGTCAAGAAGTGCTTCCAGCGCCTAAGATATAGGCTGAGTTTGAAGTGTCGAATAAGTCTCCAACTGATAGCATAGAGAGCTTTGAGAGGTAAAGATGGTCAGGTTCCTTCAAAAAGAAAAAAAAAGTGCTTTTTCAGGCTTTCATCTCTGTAATGCTTAAAAGGTATCTGGGATATAGCAATGATTTTTTTAAAGGTTGAATTGCACTAAATTGAATTTGATTGAATTTGAAAAGTAGATATCATTGAGGATAAGTTGGCAAGAATATCTTCTTTTTTATTATCATTCCTTTCTACTGCATTTTTTTCATATTATTAAATAGGAGCCTACAGTGAAATACCTTTTGATCTTCTTATGCTTTTGAATACCACAGTTCTACTTCATCCTCCCCCTAAGTTTCCACCCTTAAGTTTTCTCATATATTAGGGAAAGTGAAATTGACATTAAAGCTAGGAAATAAACCTTGTCCCGTTTACACTTAGTATTTCTACTCTCAAAATTCAGGAAAAAAATGTACATGAATGAGAGCATCTACTTTTACTCTTTTTAATGCATCCTAGCATAACACCTATGTCTTACACAAACCTTATACTTTTAAATGCATGCTTTAATTATCTAGAAACCATGAGCTTTGTACCTTTAAAAACAAAGGTAATAGTAGGGTGGGTAGAAAAAGTTAGAGAATTATTTGTTTTTATTTATTTATTTTTTACAACACTCAGCTGACACATATACAAGGAATTATCCATGAGATTAATATTGAATCCTCTATATATCAAATCATATATAAGCATTTTCAATAAATTTATTTGAATGTCTTTGTTTTGAAGTAACTTAGTTTTTTCACATTAACATATGGTTTTTGTTATTTTATTCTCTTGGTAAGATAATTACTTTTCAAATTAAATCAAAATAAACATCAAATTTTGATTATAGTTGATATTCTTATTTCTTTTTGGTTTTATTCTTTGTTATAATCGAAATTTCCAGATGATATTTAAACTTATTTATATTTAAAGTTATTTGAAATTTATGCTCAATCTGTATTATAAATAACCAAAAAAAATTCAGAATCAGATAACTTTGGCAATTATCTATCTTCTGATATAAATCTTTGAACACTTTAATTCTGTCTACCAAATAGGGAAGCGTCATTGTAAGATCACATAATTTTAAAGTTTACAGGCTTTTTCATTAGAAGTTCTCTTCATGAGAGTACAACATTGTGGAGAATTCATTAATAAGTAGCCCAGGTATGATGTTGAAAGCCTGAAGTATGCGTAGCTAAGATACTAAGCAGCAGAAAAAGAAAATATGGTGGTTAATTTGCTCTGCGAGGCACCATTTGAAGAAATTGTGAGGATTTGAGTTTTGTTGTTTTGATTTAAAACCAATAAAATAAATGAGAGTTAAATCCATCAGGTTAGTGAAAGGAAGTGATTTAGACAATAATACTGGAATCATTATTCCCTGTCCTTGAACATAGAGAATGTGACCCAGCTGGAGGTGGGCTCACAAGGGCTCACAAGGACTCACAAGGACACATCAATTGGGCCCTGAGATAAAGACAATAGCTAGGATAATCTTGCAAATTGTCTTTTAGGGAAGAAAAATATCTTTTAGGGAACCTTTCACGTAAACCAACCAAACAGAACACAAAAGACTTTCCACTCTTACCTATTTCTATTAGCATTTAGTGAACAGAAAATTGTTGGACCAGTGAAGACCTTCCTGACTGTCATTACTGAAACTTGTACCAATGATTGTTAAAAAAGACAGTTCAAAATGTAGAATCACAGTTTCTAGCCAACCTCTGAAAAGGTGATGTTTTCAACGATTCTGCCCACTCTGTGGTGTTAATATATTCTGACGATTCTGTAACGTTCCTCGGACTCAGGCAGACATGGCTGTGGCAGCATGCTTGTTTGTTTTCCCATTCTTGCCTGTTCTGCAATATTCCTTACACTCAGGCAGACATGGCTCTAGCAGCATGCTTATCCTTCTTCCCATGTTTGTCTGTTCTATAATATTTCCTTGGATTCGTGCAAACATTAGCTCTGGCAGGATGCTTGTCCACTTCCCGCTTTTGCCCTTTTGAATATATGCTGAATAAAACTTTCTTTTTACTTTACTAAACTTTGTGTTGTTTTTTTCCTACAACAGAGGACAAGAAGAGAAGAGCCAGAGGAATGGCACAAATTTGAAACATTTGTAAGACGAAGACCAGGGTACTGCTTTGTGGTGAGGTGACACGGAGGCTTTTTAAGAACATAGATGACAGGAAATGTATGTTTCTGTAATTAAACATCCTCAACACAAAGACACACACATGAACACAATTTTTTGATAAAATTTATTTGACTCAGAAATGTAACATGTAAGAGCAGTGGCTTGGGCTTCTTTGATTTTGTAATCCAGGATGGCAAGATAGTCAAAAGCAGTCTGGTTGAGGGCATAGGTTGGAATCGCTCCCCCATTTACTTGACCGTGACAAAGTGTTTAACCTCAAGACCCCAGTTCCTCCTATGTAAAATGGGAATCATTATTATGAGGTTTAAATAAGAGATCATGCATGTAAAGTGCTGTAATATTTCCTGGCAAAATCAAATATTCAATAATTTTTTTTTAAGTGATTTGTTATGCTTTGCCAGTATGGAAGGAAAGAGATATCATGCATTTAAATAAGATTCAAGATGTAGAAGAGACCCATCCATTAACCACCCATTAACCCTCGCTTTTAGCCAGGCCCAGGAAATTCACCAAGTTTTTGCTAAAGCATTCATTGTTCTGCAGTGTTATCTTTTTTGCAAGATCCACAGAAAACTCTCTTGATGACTCATTTACAAATTCTTTTTCAATATGAGAATGTGTGTTGGTCAATTATTCAAGTGTAGCAATAGAAGATGAAAATATCTGTTTTATAAATGAATGTTAAGTTTTATTTTTAAAAAATCTTGATTTGGGAATAATTTTCTTTCAATGATATTAAGAGTTTTGAAAAATAACAGTTAAATTATAATAATTTCATTCTGTAATATTGATGTTACAGAAAATCAAGTAAAAGATAATAGTAAAATTTATAAAGTAGTGCTCATTGTTATGTGCTGCCCAAATTGCCGCCCAGTGAAGAGCATGTTGTTCCAGTTACTGGGAGAAATGGTGAAAGGTAGCCTTCAGCTGTTGGGAGTCCAAGAATTGCCTTAGCTTTAGCTGCAGAGAGCTGCTTTGCTGAAGACTGCTCTCTTCCCCAGAGAGCCCACATCAAATACTGATTGATAGGGAGATTAAAGAGTTGGGCAACTCGGCCTCATGTGAGACAACTCTT
>NW_004444031.1:9432399-9447947 GCF_000243295.1 Trichechus manatus latirostris | reverse complement strand
GTGAACAATGCTGCCATGAACATAGGTGTGCATATGTCTATTCGAGTGACGCCTCTTATTTCTCTAGGATATATTCCTAAGAGTGGGATTGCTGGATCGAATGGTATGTCTATTTCTAGTTTTCTGAGGAAACGCCATATCATTTTCGTGAGACAACTCTTAAGGGCCATTCTGGTTCCAGAACTTATCGTGGAGTTGGCGGAGGTTGTTACTAGTCCTATCACAGCTCAACTTCTCCGTGTCTACTCCACCTCCTCAGTTGCACAGGTGTTAAGCCTGAGAACATCCCTTAAGAAACATCCTGAATGCTAAATTCCTTTCCGGAGTTGGCTTCCTAGGAAACTCAACCTGCAACAATATCAATAGTAATAATAATAAAGTTTTTACATTTATTGAATGATTATTATGTGGCAGATGCCTTACTATTTGCTTTATATTCTATTTTTAAATTAATATAATTTAGAATCTATAGAAATTTTTTAGAGGTACATACTATACACATTTTATAGATGGGAAAATTGAGCCTTAGAGAAATTCAGGATTTGCCTAAGGTCACATAGCTAGCAAGAGTGAAAATTTGAATTCAAACCCAGGTAGTCTGAAATCAGCATCTGTATTCTTAAAATTTTATTATGATGTTCCATGAATTATTTTGAAAGAGTAGTAAGACTTTCTCCAAGAAGTGTTCTAATCATATATAGAAAGAGGATTAAATAATATATGCTATAGTATTCATGGATAATTTGGTACAATTTTACCAAGTGAAGAGAGCTTTTCAAATGCAGATTATTAAAGTATGCAAAATTTTATTCTATTCAGTCTATGAAAATCTAAATATATGGCTTTAAGACCGTAAGCATTTCCATTAAATTTTTATAAACGATTTTTAACATGATATATTTAACATTTTGTTCATACTGAGGTTTGTAGTTCTACAAAAAGCATGAACATCTCTTGAAAGCTGGCAAAGTTTTAAAATTAAGTGATGTTAGTGGACTGATTTTAAAGTTTTTTGATACAAATAATTAAAGCATGCAAAAAAAGCAGATGGATTTTTGAGCCAACACTACTGATAACTCTTTAGAAAAATATCTTTAGCCCAGTGTTAATGAGAAATTTTTGTTTGGTCCTTTTCATTAATGTGAAGATGTGGTGTTTTTTCTCTTTTTCTTTCATAAGCCATTAGGACTACAGCAAGCTGATAACACTTCACAGCATTACTGTCCATACTAAGCAGTCTATAGTAACTCTCCAGTAACTTTAAATTTGATGACTGCAAATAATTTTCTGAATTGAGTGATTCACTGAAAAAAAATAGTCTTTAGACTGAAGATGGATAATACAAAATTTCTGTATTGCAAAATTTAGTTCAATTGCTGTCTATGCTTTACTGAAAAAGTTAAGGTCAGTCATTCCCAGTTGCTATCAATGAATTCCTGATGTTAAACTTATTATAAGATGCACATGAGTTCTACCAATCATTTCTATTGATTTTTAAATTAAAATATCTAAATGATAAATACAAAGTTTTTTTGTGTTTGCACTCTTGAACATGTTATATTTCATTTAATGCTTTATTACTGTCTATATTTTCAGTTTTGTAAGTTTCTATTTTGTGCTCCTATCACAAAGAATGCAGTGTCAGCCCTTTGGGAATTCATTTGCATAAGAACAACCTTAATTCTCTTGAAAGAAGTAGTGAAGAAACATTTGGGTCTGTCAGTCAAGCTTTCAAGGCATCAACATTAAATGGTTTTGAAAACAGAGACAGATAAAAACCAAAATAAAACAAAAAAAAAAACTAGTAACTGCTGGAATTCAGGGTACTTCAAGGAAGTGTGGAAATGGCCACCTGTAGTATAAAAGGAAACAATGGATTTGAAAGTCAGGAAAAAAAAAGTTAGTATCCTTGTTAGGCTACTTACTCTTTGTGTAACCTTAGTAAAATATTTAACCTTGAAGAAATTAATATTTAATGAGACAACTCTTACTAATTACCAGGTATAGTAATAGATATTTTGTATACTTTAACTCATTGAATAAATATAGTCATCCTGACATGGGTTTTAGTAGCCTTATCTTAATTTACTGATCTTCCTCACAGAGCATCAGTGATGCACATAGGTCTTATTCAAAGTACTAACCAAAATAAAGATGTACACGAGAAAGCTTTAGACTTTGGAAAACTTTAAAATAATATTCTAGGGTAAAAACAACTGGCAAGATAAAGGGAGATTTGTAATCTTTTGTTGGAAATGGGTTCAGAATTGTAACAGGTGATATAGTTAGATTAGAAAATGTGACTGAACATATTCAAAGAGTTCTAGAAAGCAAGTTATTATTCAAAACCAACTAATATTCCTCCAGATAAAAAATTTGACCCCTGCTCTCCCAAAATATCTAACCAAAAATAAACAAACTCATTGCTCTTGAGTCGATTCCAACTCACAGCGACCCTATAGGACTGCCCCATATGGCTTCCAACGAGCAGCTGGTGGGTTTGAAAATGCTGACCTTTTGGTTAGCAGCCAAGCTCTTAACCACTGTGCAACCAGGGCTCCAAAAATATATATAAAGAATATCTTTTCTCCGAGAATTTGAAACAAACAAACAAAAATGTAAATAATTGCAAGCATGGTCAAAAGATTTACTGAAACTCAACACTACTTATCACAAATCTTAAACCAAAATGTTAAGGATATCCACTTCCCTTGTGGGGCCACTCTGATGAAATGTGTAGAGATCTCCATTAAGGTTCCATTGATATGTATAAATCTAAAACTGATACTTGTATTAGTTTTCTTTTGCTGCTATAACAAATTACCAAAAATTTAGTGACTTAAAACAGCACAAATATATTACCTTACAGTTCCAGAGATCAGAAGTCAAAATCAGTATCACTGAGCTACAGTCAAGTTTTCAGCAGCACTCGTTCCTTCTGGAGGCTCTAGGCACCTAGAGGCTGCCTGCATTCCTTGATTCATAAACCTTTACCCCACCTTCAGATCACATCACTCCAACATCTGCTTTGTCATCACACCCTCTGACTGTGACTCTCTTGCCTCCCTCTTATAGGAACCTTTGTGATTTCATTGGGCCCACCCAGATAATCCAGAATAGGGTTCTCATCTCAAGATTCTCATTTTAAGCACATCTTCAAAATCCTTTTTGCTATGTAGGATAACGTGTTTACAGGTTCTGGGGAATAGGACATGGACATCTTTGTAGGCTATTATTTTGTCCACAAAAATTTGCACATCTGGTTTCTGATCTGTCTAAAATTGGAAACAGAGCTTCTAAGTAAAGCAAAAAAGTTGTTCCATTTGCTATGATTTGATAGTGGGAGGAAGAATGTTATCTATGGATAGATTACACATAACTCTAAATTATCCAAGACCAACCGCTATGAAAAGATTAGATGTCTGGGGTTAATTGATTTTATTAGGGAAAATAGTTCCAAACTTTTCTGAAATATCTAGACTTCTATCTGTTTGACAAGAGTCCCTGGGTAGTGCAAAAGTTAATGTGCTTGTCTAAGGTAAAAGTTTAGAGGTCCAAGTCCACCCATAGGCACCTTGGAAGAAAGCCCTGGAGATTTACTTTTGAAAAATCAGCCAATGAAAACCCTTTGGAATTCTGCGCCCATGGACAGCAAGACTTAACATTGTGAAAATGTCAATATTACTGAAAGCAATCTATAGATACACTGCAATCCCAATCAAAACTCCAACATGTTCTTTACTGAAATGGAAAAAAAAAAAACAAAACTAATCACCAACTTTGTATGGAAAGGAAATAGGTCACAAATACCCAAAGCAATATTGAAGAAGAAGAACAGAAGTATGTGGTCTTACACTCCTCGATCTCAAAACATGCTGTATAGCTACAGTAACCAAAATGGTCTGGTACTGGTTCAGTGATAGGTACATAGACCAGTGGAATAGAATTGAGAACCCAGAAATACATCCATCCATCTACTGACAACTGATGTTTTTTTAATTGTACTTCAAGTGAAGGTTTACAGAACAAATAGTTTCTCATGAAACAGTACACATATTGTTTTATGACATTGGTTAACAACCCCACAACATGTCAACCCTCCCCGTTCTCGACCTTTTTTTATTTTTATTTTTTGGTGAAAATATACATAGCCAAAGATACACCATTTCAAAAATTTCTACATGCACAGTTCAGTGACATCGACTACGCTCTTCCAATTGTGCTGCTATTTTCACTTTAGATGAAGGTTTACAGAACAAAATAGTTTCTCATTAAACAGTTAGTACACATGTTGCCCTATGACAATGGTTAACAACCTTATTACACCTCAACACTGTCCTTACTCAACCTTGGGTTCCCTATCACCAGCTTCCTTGTCCCCTTCTGCCTTCTAGTCCTTGTCCCTGGACTGCTGTGCCTCATTAGTCGCATTTGGTTTTATGGGGCCATCCACTCCCCGGCTGAACAGTGAAACTCAGAGGTGACTTCACCACTGAGTTAAAAGGGTGTCTGGGGACCATACTCTCGGGGTTTCTCCAGTCTCTTTTAGGCCAGTAAATCTGGTCATTTTTTTGTGAGTTAGAATTTTTTTCTGACAACTGATTTTTTGACAAAGAATCAACTCCATTCAATGGGGAAGAAACAGTCTCCTCGACAAATGACTCTGGCAAGATTGGATGTCCATTTGCAGAAAAATGGAACACCATACACAAAAACTAAGTCAAAATGGATTAAAGACCTAAATGTTAAAGCTAAAACTATAAAGTTTGTAGAAGAAAACACAGGGACAGAACTATTGAAACTAATTTTTTATAAAGATAGATTACCAAACACTACAACAAATGTACAAACAACAGAAGACAGTTAACTGTGGTCTCATAAAAATTAAATATTTATGCTCTTTAAAAGACTATCAAAAGAGTAAAAAGACAACATACTGACTGGGAAACAATCTTTGGGAATGACATATCCAATAAGGGTCTAATTTCCAAAATATGTATAAAACTTCAACAACACGACAACAAAAAGACAAATAAACCAATTAAAAAATGGCTAAAGGACATGAACAGACACTTCACCAAGGAGACATTCAAGCAGCCAACAATGACAGGAAGAGTTGCTCTAAGTCATTAACCATTAGAGAGATTCAAATCAAAACTACAATGAGATACCATCTCACCTATGTTAAAATGGCAATGATTAATAATAATAATAATAGTAGAAAACAACAAATTTTGGTGAGTATGTGCAGAGATTGGAACTCTCATCAGCTACTGGTGGTGTAAAATCGTACACCTGCTACGGAAACAAGTAAGGTGATTCCTCAAAAACTTAGAAATAGAGCTACCTTATGAACCAATAATTCCACTCCTTGGTATATACCCTAGAGACCTGATAGAAGAGACACGAACATGCACACCTTTGTTTATTGTAGCACTATTCTTAATAGCCAAAAGATGCAAACAACCTAAGTGCCCATCAATGAATGAATGGATAAACAAAATGTGGTGCATACATGCAATGGCATACTATGCAGCCATAAAGAATGATGTGTTCCCAAAACATCATGGAACATGGATGAACCTAGAGGACATTAGCTGAGTGAAATAAGTCAATCACAAAAGGACAGTTATTCCATGATCTCACTTTTATAAAATGACCAGAACAGCTATATATACAGACATCAATGTCCGTTGGTGGATACCAGTGGTAGAGGAGGGGAGGGGGGATTCATTCTACAGATAGTAGTACTTTTCACTTATTGTGATGGAAAAGATAGCACCAAATATTGAAGAAGTGGTCACAGCTTAACCAAGATAAGTGATGCCACCAGGTTGTACATACGCACACACATACACACTCAAAGATGTTTAGGTAAACGCTTTGTTATATATAATTTTGCAAAAACAATCAAAATACATGTATGTGTTTACGTGCCTACAAATACGTGTATATGTGTGTGTGTGTGCATGTGTGTGTATAAGGATACATCAACAAATAGTCTAAAGCATAGATGAGAAGGTTGGGAGGCTTTAAGACTAGGTCAGTGGGAATGGAACAACTAGAAAACAAATAATGAGAATGTTGATACAATGTGAAGAATGTAATCACTATCACTGAACAATATGTGTAGAAATCATTGAATGGGAATCTGTTCTGCTGTGTACGCTTCCACCAAAAATACATTAAATATTATTTAAAAAAATGAAAACTTTATGGAGCATTGTTCTACTCTGACATACAAGAGTTCACCATGAGTCGGAATCTACTCCATGGAAACTTTTTATATGTTTGAGTAAACTAAGATTTCAAAAACAAACCCCTTGAAATATAAAAGCCTAAAAGCCCTTCAGTGGGTTATATATCAAAGGCACACTGTATTTTATCGTCTATCCTGCAATCCAGTAGCTAAGGTTTATCCTTGCCTTGGGACAATTGTAACCTCATGTAAATTAATCAAAGCTTCTTCAGATCTTGAAGTAGGATTACCTTTAAATTTGATGTTACCAAATGCAGTGCAATCCCTACCTCTAATGGAAAATCTCTAACATTTTTTTTCTGACAATTAATTAACTAATTATGAATTACTGTCACATTTTCCCCCATATTACTATCTAGCAACGTAACACTCTCCTCCCTGAAGGGGAGGCAATTCATGAAAATGTTGCTATAGTTTGTAGAGTTTCTATGTTAAGGAAAGCACTTTTGGATACTGTTGTAATTAAGTAAATCATGATTTAATACAGATATACCTCATTTTATTGCACTTCACTTTATCATGTTTCACAGATATTACATTTTTACACATTGAGGGTTTGTGACAATCCTGTGCCGAGAAAGTCTATCGGTGCCATTTTTCCAACAGCATTGTGCTCATTTCATGTCTCTGTGTCACATTTTGGTAATTCTCGCAATATTTCAGACTTTTTCATTATTATTATATCTGTTATGATAATCTGTGATCAGTGATCTTTGATGTTACTACTGTAATTGTTTTGGCCTGCCAAGAATCACGCCCATATAAGACAGCAAACTTAATGAACATCTGTGTTCTGACTGCTCCACCAACTGGCGTACACCCCTTTCCCTGTAGACGAAACAGCTTTATATTGGAAGAAGAAGCCATCTAAGACTTTCATAGCTAGAGAGGATGCCTGACTTCGAAGTTTCAAAGGACAGGCTGACTCTCTTGTTAGGGGCTAATGCAGCTGGTGACTTTAAGTTGAAGCCAATGCTCATTTACCATTCTGAAAATCCTAGGACCGTTAAGAATTATGATAAATCTACTCTGCTGTGCTCTGTTAATGAAACAACAAAGCCTGGATGACAGCACATCTGTTTACAACATAGTGTAATAAATATTTTAAGCCCATTATTGAGACTTACCACTCAGAAAAAAAGATTCCTTTTAAATTATTACTGCTCATTGACAATGTATCTGGTCACCCGAGAGTGCTGATGGAGTTGTACAAGGAGATTAATGTTGTTTTCATGCCTGCTAATACAATGTCCACTCTGCAGCCCATGGATCAAGGAGTAATTTCGACTTTCAAGTCTTATTATTTAAGAAATAATTTTTGTAAGGCTATAGCTGCCATAGATTGTGATTCCTCTGATGGATCTCAGTAAATTAAATTAAAAACCTTCTGGAAAGGATTTACCATTCTAGATGCTATTAAGAACATTTATGACTCATGGGAGGTGGTCAAAATAGTAATATTAACAGGAGTTTGGAATAAGTTGATTCCAATCCTCACAGATGACCTTGAGGGGTTCAAGAATTCAGTGTGGGACGTAAATGCAGATGTGGTAGAAAAAGCAAAAGAACTAGAATTAGAAGTGGAGCCTGAAGATGTGATTGAATTTCTGCAATCTCAGGATAAAACTTAAACAGATGAGCAGTTGCTTCTTGCGGATGAGCAAAGAATGTGGTTTCTTGAGATGGAATCTACTCCTGGTGAAGACGCCGAGGATATTACTGAAATGACAACAAAGGATTTGAAATATTACATAAACTTAGTTGATAAAGAGTGACAATAATTTAGAGAATTGACTCCAATTTTGATAGAAGTCCTACTGTGGGTAAAATACTATCAAACAGCATCCCATGCTACAGAGAAATCTTTCATGAAAGGAAGAGTCAATTGATGTGGCAAGTTTCATTACGGTCTTATTTTTTGAAATTGCCACAGCCACCCCAACCTTCAGCAACCACCACCCTGGTAAGTCAGCAGCTATTGTCATCGAGGCAAGAACTTTCACCAGTAAAACGATTACAACTTGCTGAAGACTCAGATGGTGGTTAACATTTTTTAGCAATAGTATTTTTTAAATTAACATTCGTAAGATTTTTTCTTAGACAAAATGCTATTGCATGCTTAATAGACTACCCCTCCCCCCTCCCCCCAAAAAAACCCAAACCCATTGCCATCAAGTTGATTCTGACTCATAGCGACCCCAGAGGACAGAGTAGAACTACCCCATAGGGTTTCCAAGATGCAGTTGGTGGATCTGAACGGCCGATGTTTTGGTTACCAGCCCGATTCTTAACCACTGCACCACCAGAGCACCTAATAGATCATAGTATAGTGTAAACATAACTTTTATACTCACTGGGAAACCAAAAAATTTCTATGACTCACTTTATTGTGATATTCACTTTATCTCGGTGGTTTGGAACCCACAATATCTCTGAGGTATGCCTGTATCATTAACTGATGAGCCTTACCTTTAAAATAATAAAGGACAGTTTTAAGCTGGTTATAATAACTACTTCAGACTTCCTTGAAGCATCCAGTCTATTATAAAGTTCCAGAATAACTCACGTGGACAAACCTGGTCCTTCCCTATATCATGGCTTGCTGAAAATGTAAGGTTAAAAATATACCCTGATATCTGTTATGCTTTTGGTGTTGTTCATGACTTTGGAATGCTATAGAAACAAAATAGTTAGATAACCTCTTCAGGTACCCTGTTAAAATATGAACAACAAATGTGTGAATTACTTAATGCCTTGATGCACAGAACACACACATACACATGCAGTGGCAGTGACCCACTGTGAAACAGATACCATAGGAGTTGGAGAAAATGCTACAGTATATTATTGCGTTAAACAAGTTATTCTGAGTAAAATTTTTGCAAAGACAATCCCATGGAGATATTTAATGATTCCATTATGGATGCACAATATATGGCTCCTGAGTCTGGAAAAAAAATTAGAAAAAAATCAAGGTGTCAGATCAAAGAATAATCAGTCTGGCAAAGCCAGGTGGATGTGTACCAGGTGGACCAGATAACCAAAAGTGGCATTGGCTAAAACACTTAATAGGGCAACCTTTTGCAATAGAGCTACTCACTGGTGAGGAAACAGTATTAAAATAGCAACTCACCTGTAACCAACACAATCCCAGAAAAGTTGTAAGGGAAGAGCATGGACTGGGAATCTTTGAGCACCTCTAAATGAATTTTGTATTACTGCCTCTCTGTATGGGTTATTCATGCATTAAAAGTGCATCAGTAAATATACATTCTGGATGAGTTGAAATATTCACAGGTTTAAAATCCACAGCACTTGGAGTGACTTAACAATTATGATAATGACTGGGTCATTCTGATTTACTTATTGAGTGATGAAGGAATACATTTTACTAGGACAGTTATGTGTAAAGGATACAAGGCTTTGTTTCTTATTTAGGAACCTAATTGGATTTATTATGCTCAGAAGAGAAAAGAACAAATGAAACACTACAACTGAAATTAGTTAAGCTGCATGACAGCCTTGAATGCTCATGTCCTGAAGTATTTCCATTAGCTTACAGATTTGCATTCTTACTTCTCAGGAAGTTATATATTGTCTCTCTAAAACTGGTCACTATTAAGTTCATGCAGAGGAGTATCTCTTCTCGTTCTCAATTCCAATTGTTTACATTTTATCTTGTTAAATAGCGTGAAGAATTAAACAAGTATAATCATTGCTGTCATCAAGGTCCAGATTCTGTTGCCGCTGAGTCAGTTCCGACTCATGGTGACCTCATGTATGTCAGAGTAGAATTGTGCTCCATAAGGTTTTCAGTGAGTGATTTTTCAGGAGTAGATTGTCAGGTCTTTCTTCCTAGTTGCCTCTGGGTGTACTGGAATCTCCAGTCTTTCAGTTAGCAGCCAAACACATTAACCATTTCCTCCACCCAAGGACTTCAGGCTACCTTTATTTTCCAATTACTTAATCAGCCTTCCATGACTATCGTATGTCAAATGTTTCATTCTAGTTAATAAATAATATATTTACGATAGCTCAGGAGTTCTCAGTCAGGAGCAATTTTCCTCCCTAGGAACCATATGGCAATGTTTGGACACATTTTTGGTCATATTTGATTTGGGGATATACGATTGACATCTAGCAGATAGATCCGGGAAAATTATGTAACATTATGGGCCAGAAAAGCTGCAAAACATCCCACATGATAAAGATAACTCGTACAGCAAAGAATTATCCAGCCCAAAATGTTAATAGTACCACAAGGGAGAAATCCTGTCCTTATTAAATTTCAGGGAGAGACAAGGATGGAATCTTGCCCTCCAGTTTTTGTTGCTGTTGTTCAGTTAAACAAATAAATAAAATGACAAACATTATACTAAAAAAGTTACTTCTTAGTATAAAATATTTTGCATTCTTTGTAAACTTAAGGCCCAGAATTTATAATTATATTTATCTAATATTAATGAGCAGGGTATATGAATAAGTGGATTTTCTTAACCATACTTACTGAAAAACAGCATTAATTGAATTAGTGTGATTCAGAAAAATCACTCTAGGTATTTATTGAAATAATTTTTGTTGGTATTTTTTTACTAACGAAAAGCAGTTAGTTAGAATGCCTACAGTAATTAATCATTATATCCAAAATGACAATAATACCATGGACGACTGTTTTTTCAGTTTTAGTAATTGCTTCATTTCTAGAATCCAAGTTTTTCTGTATCTCTAGGACAAACTTTTAGAGCTATGAGAGGAAAATTGATTGAATATCATTTGCTTGCATTCAAATTTGGGAATTACAACAGTGTCATAAGCAAAACATACAGATTGCTTCATTTATGTGCTACTCATTTTCACAACCACTCAAAAGCTGAAATAGTACTTATTTATCAGGCTTATCTTTTTAAAGCAAGTTAATGAACATAAAGTTGGTCTTCTCATGTAAACAGTACTGTAAATGGGTGTCTAGGGAAATCAAATATTTAGAGGATGTCCATTGCTTGAACAGCTACAAGACAAAATTGGAACAATTTCCATTTTTCCTAAGGCAGAGAAAACCCTGCAGAACTCAATGGCCTTGGTCACATATGTTTTCTCACTATTCAGAGAATAAACTCAGCAGGAAGTTAGAACAAAGCCTAGGGCAAGTTTTTAACTACATCTTTTACTCAGGAAGAAGTTGGTTATGAACTTTGACAGTTTCAATAAAGAACAAAAAATAAAGCACGAAATTAGGGATATTGAAAACTAGACCAAATGAAAACAGTTAAAATTTGCTATGTAATGAATACTCTTCAATGGATTTTGTTTATTTGATTTTACTTGTTTGTTTTGTTTCTGGCACACTAGAGTTAGCCATAATATTTTTAAAGGAAATGAGCAGAACATAAGAAGCTACTATATTATAAAACTCTATACATAAAAAACAACATATAAAATATTATTTGTTATTGAAATTTTGTATTGATAAGTCATGTGTAACTGACATTCACTATAAATTTGCCCCTTGTTTATCCTGTGTATTTTAACAACAACAAAAAATAAAATATTCATCACTCCTTGCTTTGAAAATAAAGTCCCTTCTTTCCACTTGTTTGAATAAGTACAGTGATTACTTCTCGTAGCTTCTTTTATTCTTTTGGAAGTAAAGATTAGCAGAACTAAATCCCTTCAAGCTCGCACAAATGATAGGCCACCATCTTGAATAAATATTCCTTAAGTCTTCTTACAACCCCTCCACGTTGCAAGCTGCCCACTGCCCCACTCCCAGTCTATACTTTTTATTGATACGGAAGCTTCCTCCTTCCAGTATAATCAGATCCTATATATACACATCAAGCTCAGGACATGCAAAAATGGCGTTAATACTCACCATAAAAATACTGCACCCTGCTAAATGGTCAGATTTTCCATCTCGGTAATACTTGGCACAAATTTCTGAAAATCTCAGTTTACTTTTTTCCTGCAAACTTATCCAAAAAAAGTTCATTACCACCCTTTCTCAAAAATATTTATATTCTGACTTCTTGAATTCTCCTCTCTATGATTGAAGAACTTTCTTTCATCTTTACATTCTGTCCTGAAATTTTCTTTACTTTCTGTTTTTTTTTTTTTTTTTTTTTTATTAGAAAGAATGCTTCCTGAGAGAAAGGACATGTCTTTCTTGTACTCATCACCTAGAACACATCATTGGGCACACAGTATACACTTAAGAATGAGTGAATTGATGAATAAAATAACAAGAGCTAAGACTTACATAAAGAGCCCTGGTACTATAACGGTTAAGCACTTGGCTGCTAACAGAAAGTCTGGCGGTTAAGCTCCAACCAGCTCCACAGCAGAAAGACCTGGCAATCTGTTCCACAAAGATTACAGCCTAGAAAACCCTATGGGGCAGTTTTATGCTGTTATTAGTGAAAATAGACTTGACAGCACCTAACAACAACAACAAGGCTTATATAGTACTTACTGAGTACCATACACTTCTCTAAATGCTTTACATATATCAGCTCATTTACTCCTCAAAAGAATTTTCTGATAAAATAAGGAAATGAGGCACAGATAAGTAATGTACTCAATTTCATAACTACTAAGTGGAGCTGGGTTTGGAATCCAGGCAGTCTGGCCCTGGAGTCCATTCTCTCAATGACTGTTAAAAGAAAAAAAAAAAAAAAACTCATTGTCATCTAGTCAATTCCAACTCATAGCGACCCTATAGGACAGAGTAGAACCGCCTCATAGAGTTTCCATGGAGCACCTAGTGGATTCAAACTGCTGATCTTTTGGTTAGCAGACGGAGCTTTTAACCACTATGTCACCAGGGTTTCCCTTAATGACTCTACTTTCTGAATATTTGAAATTATTGATCTTAAAAAAAAGTACTTTTTATCATTCTGAAACACTTTAAAACTGGGATTTATCTATGCAATACACATTGCCTTATTTGCTGGAATAGGTGTGAGTGGCCTACTGAAGGAAGAACATCTAATTGAATATAGAAATAAGAACACAAATCTGTAAACACCAAAGAAAGGAAATATATTCAGCTTGTTGTGATCTGCGCCTGAACTGCACTTTACAAACTCTCCTAAATGTTAAATATTGTGTTGAGCTGAAAGGTGCCGGCAACATCACAGATCTCTTCAAAAGATGGTTGGCATGCAAGCAGTTCTTTTCCTTCTGCATTTTTAGCTTTAGAACAAGGTTTTAAAACAAAGGCAGTGTAGAACAAGGTATCTAAATAAATAAGGTATTTCACATTTGAGTAATTTGCATTAGAGTTTCTCATTAATTAAATCTGATGTTGTTCTCTAAGCAAATACAAGTTTCCTGTTTCAAATGATCCCTTTTCAAATGTTGGGAGTAGGGTTGGTTCAACCATTTCAAAGTGAGGGCAAATTTACATACCATTAAAGCACAAGTAGAGGTTGGGTTTGTTGTTAGGTGTCATCCAATCGGTTCTGACTCACAGTGACCCCCACGCACAGCAGAATGAAACACTGCCCAGTCCTGCGCCATCCTTACAATCATTGCTATGTTTGAGCCCATTGTTGCAGCCACTGTGTCAGTTCATCTCTGAGGGTCTTCCTCTTTTTTGCTGACCCACTACTTTACCAAGCATGATTTCTTTCTCCAGAGACTGGTCCCTTCTGATAACATGTCCAAAGTATGTGAGATGAAGTCTCGCCATCCTTGCTTCTAAGGAACACTCTGGCTGTACTTCTTCCAAGACAGATTTGTTCCTTCTTCTGGCAGTCCAATATTCTTCACCAATACCATAATTCAAATGCATCAATTCTTCTTTGGACTTCCTTATTCTTTGCCCAGCTTTCCCACACATATGAGGCGATTGAAAATCTCATGGCTTGGGTCAGGTGCACTTTAGACCTTAAAGTGACATCTTTGCTTTTTAACACTTGAAAGAAGTCTTTTGTAGCAGATTTGCCCAATGCAATACTTCATTTGGTTTCTTGACTGCTGCATCCATGGGCGTTGATTGTGGATCCAAGTAAATGAAATTCTTTACAACTTCAATATTTTCTCCATTTATCATGATGTTACTTATTGGTCCAGTTTCGAAAATTTTTGTTTTCTTTATGTTGGAGTGCAATCCATACTGAAGACTTTAGTCTTTGACTTCATCAGTAAATACTTCAAGTCCTCTCCAAATTCTGCAAGCAAAATTGTTTCATCTGCATATTGCAGGTTGTTAATGAGTCTTCCTCCAATCCTGGTGCAACACTCTTCTTCAGATAGTCCAGCTTCTGGGATTATTTTCTCAGCATACACATTGAATAACATGGTGAAAGGCTACAACCCTGATGCACACCTTTCCTGATTTTAAACTATGTAGTGTTCCCTTGTTGTTTTTTTGAAAGACTGCCTCTTGGTCTATGTATAGGTTCCACATGAGCACAACTAAGTGTTCTGGAATATATATATATATACATACATATATATAGCGGTGGTTACTATTGTGTGTCAACTTGACTGAGCCTTGATGCTCAGTGTTTTGGCAGTCGTATACTGTTGTGATTACTTCCATGTTGACATTTGATATGTGGTCATCCCCATGATGGATCTGCTGTGAGCAGACAATCAGCTGAAAGGGAGTTTCTTTGGGTGTGTGGCCTGTATCAAATATAAGCAGACATTCTGGCAAGGTTTGGGGGCTTTTTGCTCACCCTGGATCCTGTAGCTTGTTCCTGTTCATCTGACCTCCGGTTCTTGGGATTGAGCTAGCAGCTTACCTGAGGTCTTACCTGCCAATCTTGGGATTCATCAATCTTTGCAGCCTGCAAGCAAGAGTCCTGCCCCCTGACCTGCTGATCTTTGGTTGGCCAGCCCCTGAGGCTATGTGAATCAGGAGAAGCCTCTATCCTCACCCATGAACTTAGGACATCCCAGCCTCTACAGCCACATGATCCATTTCCTTGATATAAACCTCTCTCTCTCTCTAGATATATTTATATGCTTTACTGGTTTTGCTTCTCAGAGAAGCCAGCCTAACACACACACATATACATACACATTTATTTATTTATATATATACACTTACATACATATACATATGTATATATATGAAAGCCCAAACCCACTGCAGTTGAGTCGATTCCAACTCATAGCGACCCTATAGGACAGAGTAAAACTGCCCCATAGGGTTTCCAAGTAGTGGCTGGTGGATTTGAAGTGCCAGTCTTTTGGTTAGCTGCCAATTGCTTAACCACTGTGCACCGGGACTGCAACATATATATGTGTATATATGCGTGTGTGTGTATATATATATATA
>NW_004444031.1:9378548-9432299 GCF_000243295.1 Trichechus manatus latirostris | reverse complement strand
ATATATACACATATATATATTTATATATATGCCTTGAGTATCTGGCTATAATTTTCAGCACAGGGAATTAACTGGAAGCAAATAAACTAAGAGAGTACAAAATTATAATGAGCCTGTATTGGCAAATATAAATGATATAGATATAGGTATAGAGATGCAGATAGATATAAATATATGGATATAGTGTGTGTGTGTGGCCAGTGTATTACTAATGTATTTTCTAGAAGGCAGAACTGGGAGTGTGAGAAATGTTAACCAAGAAACATACTTTACTGCCAAAACATTGGATTTATTGAAGATTTTAAGGAAAGTACCTTCTCAACCTTGAGACAGGAATGGGAAGTCAGGTTTTTCTTTCCTCCTGGATATGAACAAGAATCTATACAGTGCTCCAGTTGTTTCGAAAGTGTTTACAACCATGAGGAAAGTCAACCTGTGGACACAGCTGAATTAAGGGTAGGGGAGAGCCAAACGAATGACTGAAAATATGAAATAGGAAACTTAATGGACTAAGCTTAGAGTCCATCCCACTTCTGGACTTCCATTTATGTTTGCCAAAATAAAATTCCTCATTTTAAGCTAATTTTATTAGCTAAAATAAAGCTAATTTTATTAAGTTCTACTGCTTGCAAACTAAAGAATCTTAAGTGATACATACATTACCCAATGTGCCTATTGATATATTTGGGGGAGAATATCTTTTAAAATTCCAAGGGCTGAACATATTTGCTGTTTTATAACCTGTATGGTGGCACAGTAGTTAAGCACTCAGCTGCTAACACCAAAATGTCAACAGTTGGAACCCACCAGCCACTCTGTGGTAGAAAGAAGAGGCAGTCTGCTTCCTTAAAGATTACGGCCTTGGAAACTATATACGGCAGTTTTACTGTGTCCAATAGTGTCAATAAAGGATCGCTGTGAGTTGGAATTGACTCAATGGCAATGGGTTTTATTTTTTGGTATTCTTATTTCTGAGTCCTGGATGGCACAAACTTTTAAGCACTAGACTACTAACTGACAGATTGGCAGTTCACTCAGAGGCACATGGGAAGAAAGTCCTCTACCTGCTTTTGAAAGGTCACAGCATTGAAAACCCTATGGAGAACAGTCCTACTGTGTAATTCATGGGGTTGCCAGCAGTTGGAATCAACTCCACAGCAACTGATTTTTTTTTTTTTGTTTATTCTTACTTTATGTGTGATTATGTATGTATATTTATGTATGAGTAGCCCTGGTGGCACAATGGTTAAGAGCTATGGTGAGCTATGTCTGCTAACCCAAAGGTCGGCAGTTCAAATCCACCAGCTGCTACTTGGAAACCCTACGGGGTTCTCAGGCCGGTAGGACTTTGAGTCCGTGTGTGTGTGTGTGTGTGTGTGTGTGTGTGTGTGTGTGCACGCACGCGCACCCTCAACAGTCTCAATTAGTCCCCTTGTGTGGGACTCATGAACTCCTTTGGAACCACTGTATTCGTGTCCAGAGACTCTGCAGCCTGCTCCCTCAAAAACATGCCGCCACTCAGAATGCAGTGGCTTTGCCATTAATCTATATATGTGCACATTTTGAGTTTTTAATTGACTTTTTCAATGTAAACTGTAAATAAAACAAAATTCACAGACTTTCAAAGTTCAATTCATTGAGATTTGACAAATGTATACATTCACAGAAACAGCACACACATCAAGAAAAAAAAAAAAAATTCATCACCCTAGAAATTTGTGACACTTTGCAAACACCCTGCCCTCCCAGGGGCCTATCTACAGACAATAGCTCCTATGGCAATTAATTTTAAATTGTTGAATGATCTCTCACAGCTGGTGATGGAAACTGAGATGGCCAATAGAAGCTGCTCATTAGCGCCCCTTCTCAAGTGGTGCCCAGGACACGCGCCCCACCTGGCATAACTTAGTTATACCCCTGTTTATCCCACCCTAATACTGACCTGATTTGGGGCATCCTAGATTCATTTGGCTGTTCCAGTATTAAGCACAAGCAAAATCATACAGTATGTAGTCTTTTGTGTTTGGCTTTTTTTGTGACAATGTCTATGAGATGACATTTATGTTTTTGTATTTATCAGCAGTTTTTTAAATTTTTATGGTATGTAAATGCATGGAAATGTGTTTTCTGATTTATAAGATATGTGTAGTATAAAACTTTATTAAAAAACTGACAGTTTTTAGAGTTAATTTACTTCAACTAAGTTTCGTAGTCTTACTAAGAAAGCAATTGTATTCAGTAATAAAATAAATATTAAATTCCAGTCTAGCAACAGTTATTAAGAATAGTGATTTAAATACCACCTGAACTTTCAACAATAACATGCTTTTAATGCGGATTCATATTTTTTTCCCTATTGAAATTAAGTTGATAAAATAATATCTCTAAAGAATATCACACAGCAATAAGACTTTAAGAATTAAAGAATTTAAATCTATTTAAATATATATTAATGAATGCCTTTTTAACTATTTAAATTTTAAAATTGTGAATATTTAAATTGTAAGAGTATCACTCTTACAATTAGTCATTCCTCTAGAAAAAGTGGAAACCCTGGTGGCATAGTGGTTAAGAGCTACAGCTACTAACCAAAAGATCAACAGTTCAAATCCACCAGGTGCTCCTTGGAAACTCTATGGGGCAGTTCTACTCTATCCTATAGGGTCACTATGAGTCAGAATTGACTTGATGGCAAGGATTTTTTTTTTTTTTTCTAGAAAAAGTAGGATTCTCTGATTTTAGTATCTACTTTTTACATGCATATTAATTATAAGCAGTTGCCTGAAGTATTAATAGTGAAAATGATTACATTGTGTTAGAATTTATTTAACTACATTTAACCTAACATGATAAATCCCTTTTAAATGCACTTATATCTATAGATGCCTAAATAGATGTCTATATATTGAGGAGCAGAAGATGAATAAAGATTGTTTTCCAATATCAATATGAAGAGTGTTTGATAGACTTCTTTCTCTAGTAAGTTATTTAAATAGGAAAAGACATTATGTTTATTCTGTTTAAGATATGAATAACAGAAAACCATTTTTTTTGGAGCTATAGAATCTGTATTTTAAAGACAGAAATTCAGTGGTCTTGTTTGTGTGTTTTTACACTATTACGATCTTTCAAAACTCCTAGAAAATATGTTTTAAAAATAAGCTATTAGTTATTGGTATGAAGGAACATCTGTTTTTCTTTTTTCTAATTTATTACCAGTTGACATCACATGATCAATTTTCGAGGAAGAAGCTCACTGCTGAGTAAGCCAACTTTGAAATAATGGAACCGTCTGAACACTGTTTTCCAGCTCAATCCAATTTGCAATACATATATTTCCCACTGCTTGTGGAATTCTAGTTTTTTACATTCATTTTTTAGCATGAAAAGGGTCATGATAGTTAAGACATTCTAGTTGTAAATTTAAATAATTACTTTGTAAGTTAATTGGTAGATATAAGAAAAAAGATTTTTTTTCTAGGAAATTGGTTAATCATATAAAATGATATGAGATACAAATGACTTGCAAACCACTCTACTATGAGACCGTTGCTTAATAAACTCCTTGATACTACAAAAAATTGTGGGGAAAAAAAAAAAAGCCAATTCAGTCAAACATCCTTTGCATTTGGCATAATTGATTTCAAGAAATAATTTGACAGAACTCTGTTCCCAGGTCATTAATCTTATAAATTATCCTTATTCTTTAGATCAATAGAATAGAATACACCTGAGATAGTATTTGAGGAGTAAATAAACTAAAAAAAAATTGGTCTATAATGTCCTGAGCAATATTTATACTTTAAATAGTTAACATGGTGTATTTAAATGTTTATTCTATGCAGTGAAATAGAGAGACAGTTATGAACAACCTCAGTAGATATGAACAAAGCTGACATTGCAATATTAAGATTTTGGAAAGCATATGTGATAAATATTGGAAATACAAGTCTATCATAAACATTCCTATTCATTTATTGCATTTAAAACCTAAACTTCATGATAAACTACATAATTAACTATTACGTTAAGTTTACATATATTTTATATTCCACTAAGGTCAGGGAAAAAGGAATTGTAAGTGAACAGAAGAGAGATCATAGATGCTCTTCATGAAGCTGAATTTATTTTCTTAATTATTACTGTATTTACTTGATTTTTGCACTTCCCGTCTTCCTGTTTTGATCATCACATTGAAAAGTAATTCCTTTTATTTTTAATCTAAAATTATAATGCCTAACATCTTTAAAATACTATATATTTCAAGTAACTAATAATTTTTTTAATTTATTCCCTTTTTTTAATGTTAAACCATTTTCGTATCATATAGAATTATCTCCTTCAATTTATCATCATGTCAAATTGATTCTTCTCCTAATCACATTACTTTTAAAAAATATATGCCTAAAATTCCCAGCACTTTAAGGATCCTTTTATGGGTTAAAGGCAATAATTATTGTCTTTTCAAGATATGAAACACAATTTCAATTTTACTTCATAGTGAAGGAAAATTATGAAATTTGTTGTATTTAAATATATTGAACACAAATACATTCTAGATCAATTATATCTCCTGCTTAAATTCAACAAAAGTTGACTGTGAGAAACCAGATATTTTTAGAAATATATCAAGGAACTAAAAATTAGATGAGAGTTTGGAGGTTTAATCTTGAGCTTAGGCAGGGAGTTCCAGAAATCTAGGGAACAGGAAATAGAGCAGCTGAGTTTGTAGAGATACAATCGGTCAGCTCACCTCTACTGCAATGAATGACCTACATTTCTCACTCATGTCCTTGTGTCGTTTGCACAGGATATGAAGTCCTGGAAGACAGAGTCTTTGTTTGGTCAAGCAAGCATAGGGCAATACACCTCAGCTATATAGAGGATACTGGAGAGAGAAAAAAAAATTACTCCCTTAAACTAGAACTATTTTCTCATGAATTTTTAAGGTACCCTTACCGTAAGTAACTTGAAAAAGTATTATGGGAATTGAGTGTTATGCAATGACGGTATAATTATTTTTCATTGGCTTCTAGGTACCTATTGCAAGGAGATTTGGAACAAGCAAAAAAGATTACTGGGAGCTTTGTTTAGATCATAGAATTCTACGTATTATCTCGCCTTTTAGAACAATAGAATAAAGAAAATTCCCTGGCAAGGAAATTAACAAATGTACAATAAAATAGCCTACATGTGCCACAAACAGAAGTTCAAACAATTTAATAAAATTCAACCACATTTACAAATTTGTACAGCTCTTGAAAAAGTGTAATAAAATTCTTTAAGAGCTTTCATTATATATTATTCAAAGCAGTGCTAGAATCAACATTAAACTAGAGTTCAGTTATCAGTGAAATGGATTATGGCTTCTTGAAGGAACAGAAAGAAAAGAAAAAGTGAATATTGAAGGGAGAAACAAAATTACAATCTTCTTGATACATTAACTTCGGAGCTGCCTCAACAACCACAGATTATCTATATAAAAGCATTCTCTGAATCTGAGTTTTAACTTCATATTATAAGTTCATGCACTGCAATACTAGAATAACTATGTCTCTACTGAGTGGTGCTGTCATGTAGACAAGGAGCACAATGAAAAGATTATTTCTTCCTATCCAATTTGGATGTGCTTGAATAGGTCTGGCGTCCTTATTCCGATAAGATTGGGTCTTGATAGACTAAGTGAAATAGAGAGTTGAAATGTTATTTTGAAATTTCTACTGAAATAGAATACTAAATTAGATTAGGAACTAAAACCTAATTTAAAGCGTAAAAAATCGGAATTGGAGATCTATTTTGTTCATGTGTAGCAGATAATTATTAAATATTTCCTTTGCTTAAAGTTAGGCTCCTTTTTTTTTCCCCCCTCAACAATCTTAATTTAAGGGCAATCATATGGTAGGAAAAACCCTTTTTCTTTTTTTTTTTTGATGAATCATTTTCAAATAGGTTGGTTTAAAAGCACTTACTATTCATTGTGTAGAGAACAATTCATTTTAAGTACTGGCAATAATCTTCCACCAAGGGAAGATGCAAGAAAAAGAAAAGATGTAGTAACTGTTTCTTAGTCATTAAAGCCTAGATATTAAATTATTTCCAAACAGAAATATTAGTTTGCTCACATCCACTTTTATTTCACTCTTATCTAAAGATTTATTTGATAGACTCTAAGTGACATCACTAGAGCACAAACTTCTGCGTAGATAATATACAGTCTGTCTGATACCAGTTGATATACTTTCTTTTATCCCCTTTTCTAGGACTTTTCTTAGGTTAAAACACAGATGCTAAGTGGTCTGTGTTATGTGGTGTGAGGATATGCGAGTGTAAAATCAGGGTGTTGCCTTCAAGGTTCACAATGTATTGGGGACAAATTATGCAAACTTGGACATGGATTTTCAACAAAATTTAAACGATTTAAAAATTTTAAACAAAATTATATGTAAAATTAAAAATCTACATTATAAAAGGGAAAAAATATGGAAAAAAAATTTATTGATGAACCAAATACATGTAGTTAGTATTTTTGAAAAGTTGAGCTATTTAGTCCCATTTAAAAAGAAAAACAAAAAAAAGCAGAAGAAAAATAATTCAGGAAAATATTGGGAGTGTGTGTGCTTATTAATCCATTCAAAAAATATATTTGATCATCTATAATTTTCTTCCAAAAACTATGCAATAGCGTGATGGATAAACCCAAGACAAATAATAGATAACTTCAAAAGACTCACATAGAAAGAAAAAAGTCTCAGATATTGTCCTTTCACTCTAAGTAACTTGAAAAAGTATCATGGGAATTGTGTACTATGCAATGACCGTGTATCTTTATTTTTCATTAGCTTCTAAATTGAAACAAGCAAAAAAATATTACTAGGTGCATTGCTTAGATCATAGAATGCTGTGTGCTGATTCTGGAGACCTTATGGCGCAGTGGTTAAGCTCGGCTGCTAATCAGAAAGGTCAGCAGTTCAAATCCCCCAGCCACTCTTTGGAAACCTTACAGGGCCTTTCAGGACATTTTTTTTTTTTTTTTTCCATTTAGTTAGCAGGTGAGAGACAGCCCAAAAGGTTTACACTAGTTGCTAACCTAAAAGTTAGCAGTTCGAGCCCACCCAGCTGTACCACAGAAGAAAACACCTAGCGATTTGCTTCCATTAACATTACAGCTAAGGGAACCCTATGGAGCAGTCTACTCTGTAACACATGGGGTTGCCACGAGTTGGAGTCAACTGGAGGGCAAATAATAACATTAACAAAGCAGAAAGCAGGTGAGAATTGCCTGCCTACTTAGCTATTTCTGCATTTTAGTTTTTATTTTTGAATTTTTCTGAGTCTTCCTAAATATTGAACTAAGAAGGTAGAACATGCTTGAGAGGGATCTACCAGCTACGTTGACTTTAATTATATGTCTATTTCACTTTAGCATATAATAGTTAAATTATTTGAAAAGTGTTGTGTTTTAGATACCTGTTTTCAAATTAGCACGTATTTGCTATTTGGATTTGTCACATATGATTCTATTTATTTCATATTTTACATTTTTCTCCAGATAAGCTGGTTATTTTGCAGTTTTTTTAATGTACTGTTCCAAAGAATTCCAGAACACTTATTACTATGTGTATTAGTCATATTGTTATGTAACAAATTACCTCAAGACTTAGTGGCTGAAAACAGCAAACATTTATAATCTTATAGTTTCCTTGGGTCAGGAATCCCAGCACTGCTTAGCTGAATGCCTCCGGTTCAGTACGTTTCACAAAGTTGCAATCAAAGCGTCAGCGGGCCTGAAATCATCTCAAGGTTTGACTAGGGAAGATCGTCTTCCAGGTTCACTGAAGTGGCTGTTGACGGAACTCAAGTGTTCACTGGCATCAGTTTTTTACCATGTTGGCTTCTCTCTAGTGCTACCCACAATATGACAGCTTACTTCCACACAGAGTGAGGACTAGGGGAGAGAGAGAAAGAGAGAAAGGTAGAGAATGTGGGCAAATGGGAATCCAGAGTCTTTTCTACCCTAATTTTGAAAGTGACATTCGAATACCAATACTTTTGCCATAGTATCTTCATTAGAACTGAGTCGCCAAATTCAGCCCACACTCAGTAATAAATGCTATGATACTTGTGTCTCAAGATATCCACATGTATTTTCTTTCCTTTATCAGGTTTGGCTATTTAACAAAGTTAGGTATAAACTTTATTGTCTGGGAAGTTTAATTATGTTACTAGTCTAAATTTAATCTAGAATTTAAATGGAATTGTAATATTGTGCATCAGGAATGAAAGTAACTTCTTAGAAAGTACATATGTGAGTAAATCACTTTAAACTTCTGAATTCTAATCTCTGAATTGAAGCTATAAAGATAGATATCTTTCCATTTACAATTTAGTAAATTTGTATCATTTTATTTTCTATCTTGAACTTCTCTGTAAAGATAAAACAAGCTCATTCATTACTGCATGTGAGGCCTTTTGTATTGAATGAATGTTTAATTCAAAGTATTTCTTACAAAAGTATTTCTTACGAAGAGTTTGTTAAAATATTATGTGACTATTATTTACTGGGAAGACCAACGATGTAATGGTACAGCTAGTCCAGTTTGCCAGTTGTCTGTTAGGTAGAAGAGGACCCAAACCCTGATAGTATCGTATTTCAATAGAAATCCTCTTCAAATATAATTAGCCAGTCCATGTTTGTTAAGGGTGCAAAGTAATTCCCACCCCTCCACTGGCCCTAAACAGTATTTCAGCTATGGATTATATACCTGTTTCTAAGTAAACATTAGAAAGGTATAAATGAATCAGTCTGAATGATTAGCTTCAAGATGATTATATTTTTCTCAAGAGCAAGGTATGCAAATAAGACACTCAGTGACATATTGTAGGTACTGTGTGTTTCTTTATCTATGAAGAAAATTTAACTGTTAAAATGCATCTGTATATTTGGAAAAACAATGGAGGAGGGTGGCTGCAAGAGCTATGAACCTACAAACAAACATTGTCCTGGCCCAATTCTACATTCTGTACATGAGCTACTCATAAAACTACAGCAAATCATCTCACTTAAAACATGAGCAACAGGTAGTCCTTTGTTTCTGTCCAGGTATCTTGTGTTTTCTGCCATCATCCATGAAACTGTGATAAGCCAACTTGTCAAAAAATCTCAGAACCTTCACAGTTCTTTACAGTGATCAGGAGTCCAGATCTAACTACTGGTTTACAGGAAGTACTAGTGAAAGAAAACCAGGTTATAGGACACACTTATTGTTGTTGTTAGTTGCCCTCAAGTCAATTCGACTCATGACAGCCCCATGTGTGCAGAGTGGAACTATGACCTTTCCAAAGTAGATCACCAGGCCTGTCTTCAGAGGAGCCTCTGGGTGGGTTCAAACCATTGACCTTTTGGCTAGTTGTTGAGCACTTAACTGTTGTGCTACGCAGGGACCCTACAGGACACTATGGGGATACAATCCATCAAACCAGGAAGGTAGGAAATTCTACAGTACAAATGACTCAGTCTTGTGGAAAAACCTCATAGTATATGGCTGCTATGAGTTGGAATTGACTCAGCAGCAATGGGTTTCATTTTTTGGTTTTGTCAGAAAATAAATGACATAGGAATAAACAAAGAAGAGAAAATTGTTTTTACATAACAAGCTGCCATAGAGTTGAATTCGACTCATGATGGCCACATGTGTATCAGAGCAGAACTGTGCTCCATAAATTTTTCAATGGCTTAATTTTTGGAAGTAGATCACCAGGTCTTTTGTCAGGCACTTCTCAGTGGACGGGAACCTTCAACTTTTTGGTTAGCAGCCAAGTGTATTAACTGTTTGTATCACCCAAATTGTAAGAGACATATAAATTCATTCAGTGTGTTGACATTGTTTGGATCATTTGTTTTCAACATAACCACATGATATTTTCATGCATAATAAATAATTGTATTTTAATAAAATTTAATACTCAATTATTTAAAAAATGTTTCTCTGTTTCAAAATGTTATTCTGGTTAACATAAAAGTCTACATGAAATGTTTTGAATATCCCTAGGGAAAAAATATATATAGGGAGATGATCAATGAAACTAGATTGGAGAATCGGGGGAGAGAGTATTATTGAAACTGAGGGATGGGTACATGGAGGTCATAATATCCTTTTACTCTGTGTTTTTCATTACTGAAGATTTATAGTAAGTATTTTAAAAGAATAAATGAGTAGGGAAATGAGCACATTTACACGTTAGTAAACAAGCACTAAGGAAGACTATTTGGTGATATTTCTCAAAATTATAAAATGCACATTCATTTAACCCAGCAATATTTATTCTAGGAACTTACGTTTTAGATAAATTAGCATATAATTTCAAAATATGAATGGGAAATATTCATCGCACTATTGTTTAATTGTAAAAGTTTGGAAATTATATAAATGGTCATCAACAAGTAAGAGACCAGTACACAAAATTAGGGGAAAAAATCCTAGAACGGAACAGTGTGTAACTATAAAAGAATAAGACAACTCTGTATATTGAGTTGAAATCATTTCCAAGATCTATTTTTCATTAAAAACGAACAAAAACAAAAGCTACTTTTATAGTATGCTCTCATTTTTATGTATGTAAAAATTGATATTTACATAAATGTATGTAAACGAATAAATCTTTAGAATATAGAAGTAGTTGCCTTGGAGGCAAGAGCTTTATTTTCAAAGACAGGATTTATTTTTCAATGGATTTTTTTTTTTTTTTGGATATTTTATTTCTCACATACATTCAAAATTCAAAATAAAAAACAGTAATAATATAAATCTAAATAATCAAAGAAATAAGTGAGTGCACCATAAATACAACACTAGAAAATGGCCCTTCTGATTCGGTAAAATTTACTTTCTTCAGTAAATTAAACACTGACCATTGTGATGGTAGTTCTTATAGAAATTGTTCAAAGTTGAATATGTATATACTGAAAAGACACTTTTTTTCTGCATATACTTGCTACAGTTACTAACTAATTCATGATTACGCTAAATATATTTTTATTAAAATAGTCTGTGACTGTTAAAAAGACTGTTTTTCATATTAATACATATTCATCAAAAGTAACCATTTGAAAATACACCTTAGCTGTTCAATATTCAAATCAGTGTACAGGAAAAATTGCTTGTTTATTATTTATAAACACTTAAAAATCATGTATCTTTAAAATATTTTACTCATAACAATTTTAATATATCCTCTGACTTTTAATAGAGATATTTCCTTTCAAGGAATTCCAGAGAATTACGTTTCATGGCCTCATAACAACCTCATTAGAAAATATGATTCATTTTTTAAAATATTTTTATTATATTTTTATTATTATATTTATATATTATAATATATATTATATTTATTAATATTTTTTAATATTCTGTAGACATAAAAGTAGCCTTTCCTGGCTACTCATTAACAAGTTTTTCTCTTAGAAATATAAGAATGCATAATGATGTCTTTCAGGAATTATCTATAAACTATAATTTAACATCCTCAATCAGTGAAGTTTAACTTCAATTTTTGAGATAATGGCTTTTTCTTTTTACTTAAAATTGTATTCTTTAATAATCATCTCCAATTTCATTAAAGATAGTTATTTTTCACTAAACAGGGCTAAGACATTTAATTTCAGGAAATATTAGACCAAAATCTATTTAATTTTGTTTGACAAATTTCTTAAATTTATCTATAAAGTTATGTGGTAAGTGGCATTTATTGCCCCAATTGTTCAGCCCTTTGTCTTGCTACTTTTTAATGTCTTCCAATTTGGACTTCGGGTTGAACCATGCAATTTGATCTGGTCTACCGATTAAGGTGGTGATAATAGATTGTCATTTCTGAGCCCTGGTAACACAACAGCTAAGTTCTTGGCTGATAATTAAAAGGTCAGTTGTTCAAACACACCAATGGCTCTGTGGCAGAAAGACCTGGCGATCTGCTTTGCTAAAGATTATAACCAAAAAAACCCCTATGGGGCCTTTCTACTCTGTCAACTGGGGTCTCTATAAATCCTAATCGACTCTATAGCACCCAACAACAACAATTTTGTGCCTAGGCTGAAAAAGTCATTAAGTATTTCTGTTTTCTCTCACTCTTTGCTCATTTCCATGAGAAGTACATACCAGTCCTAGGATGAAACAGACATGTGGAGCAGAGTGGCCTCAGCTAAGATTTCACATCCCACCACAGTTTAAAGAAAACCTCCAGCTGACATTGACTCACATACAGTAAAATGAATAGCTCAACTCCTATGTATTTATGAAAAGATTATCTATACTATGCTAGTTAGTACATGTAAAATCAGCCACCAAGTTGGCTAGTTATTTGATTTACCCAACAGAATAACCATATTATTTGTAAAAACTCTAAAATAAATTGTACCCAAATACTCAAACATCAGAGAAATGCTTTACAAAATTAATTTTATATATGATTTTAGAAAGAAACTCCACACTGCCTTGCATAATAAATATTCTTGAATACATAAATAGGTGACAGTCCTTAAACTTTCATTTCTCCAAATATTGTATATTCAGATTATGAATTTGTTGCAAAAATGTTGTAAATATCACAATGTGTTTTATGTGGCCCTGGTGGATTTTTTTCCCCCAAATATAAATAGGAGTGCCTTTTCACAGTAAGCAACCTATTCTTCAATGTTTCTGGTGATGTTTTACTTGATCCTACTGATATACAGAATGGCATCTGTAACAGTATCAGCAAGATTATAGCATTCAGAACTCTTCGATAAAATGAGGTAATAATTCTTCCATTTAAAATTCATGACTAAAACAAATGAAAATGAATTGTGTAAGAAACAATTTTTAGGCAAGGTAAACCTTTAATGTTAGAAATGTAAAAAATAATAGAAAACTGCCTTTGAGCATTCTTTTTCATTTATTTACTTTATTGATGAGAAGTTTGTCTTCTTTTGGAGTATACCGTTTTTATGTTGAGAATATAAAATCTTCAGAAAAATATTGGGGTAAAGTGATTTTTAAAAATTAGCATGTGTTTTTGTTTTTATTTTTTTAATGGAAATCCTATTTTTTCTGAACTTTGTAGAGATGAGAAATCAAGTAGTGTTAAATAAATAAATATGCAAGAAGGTGTGAAGAAAATTCAACAGGACATCAGTAATGGTAGAAGTATTCACCTGAGAAAGTTTGCAAAAGAAATTGTCAATCTGTCCAGCAATTCTGCCATGATGGGCATGATTAATTGTATAGTTTTTTTTTTTTTTTTTTTTTAACTGACATGATGGGGAAAGACCTTCAGTCAAAGAGTGAAAGGTTCAATAAATTTATGTGTGGACCAGATCCCAAGACACGGCAGACAAACTAAAAAATCACTTTTTCTGCCCCCCAGATTTCTAAGAATTTTTACCCCAACTCAAAAGTATAATGAACAATGTTGATGTCCAGGAGGTCTGAGAGGTCACCAGGTTAAGCCAGCTGCCATGTTGTGAATTTACTTACGTAGTCAATGGAGAGGCTTAAGTGGTAAGGAACTAAGCCTTACCCAAACCATGTGCTTGAGCTTGGGTGTAAAGTCTTCAGTCCCAGAGAAGCCTCAGATGAATGTAGCCTCAGCTGATAGTTTGACTATAACCATAAGAGAGTCTAACCCATCCTGCTAAACTGCTCCTGGATTTCTAACTGCCCCTGAATCATCCATCTAAATGGCCCCAAGCCAAGTAATAGTGTCTCGGTCTTTTCCTATTATAGCATTTAGTCTTCACTGAAATTTTGTCAGCTTTATAATTACATCCTTGATCAGATTTTTGCACAATCTATCTTGAAACTGCTCCCTATATAAGTCTCTTTAAACACTTCTATGGTGCTATCTAACTTTTATATCATGACTTGAATTGAGAGTTAGCTAACCAGAGTCAAGTGTGACAATAATTTTTTGTTTTTTTTAATGAGTTGCTAAGTGTGGTGATTTGTATATAACAAAGGTAACTAATATACCTGTCGTTAGAAATGTAGTTCAAATCTTCCCTTTACCTTATTGCTAAGCTATTATTCACCTGATATACACATTTGGAACGGTCAGAATTATAAGCCAAAGCATAAATTTTGATTCATAAAATAATGGATCAAATGAAAATTTGGCAGGATTGTTAAAAACAACAGAGTTTCTGTTTTATGTGTAATCATCCAACTGGTTTATAAGCTTGAACAAGTACATCATCTATTTCCTTGAATCCTATTTTAGTACCTAGCACAGGATCATGTACAGAGTAGGTGGCAAATAATAATAATGATTTTTTTTCAAAGAACAAATTCAATACGTTTCTTTACTATAAATAAACACGAGTTTTTAAATGAATAAATGAGAAAAATCTAATAGAACTCTTCATTTATGTTACTAATTCTTAGGTTTTATTTTACAATATATTTCATTATTTAATTTATAATTTGCATTTCATGTACAACTTTTAAACTAGCAAATGTCAAATGGCACTAGACTCATTTACGATATATAGTAGTCACATTATTTTACATGCTTCTAGAAATTCTGGGCATCGTGCTCTTAGTCTTACTTTTTTGTAGTTTTCTAGCATATTTGAAATTGTGAAATGTTATCATTTTCCATTTGGTGGAGAATGAAATTATAATATGATTTATCATTCCAGTTTCTCAAAATAGAATATATATACACAAACTGAAGTGTGAACGTTAACACTAGTTACTCCTAGTTTATAGGATTAGTGGATAAGATTGATTTTCCTTTTGTACATTAAATATGGTTGAATTTTATTTTTTTTTAATTAGTTGCATAGATGAGATTAATATGGGGCTAAGACAATAGAGATTGATAAGAGAGGAGGGCCTAGTCTGAAGTCCTGAGACACTCCAACATTGAGAATGAGGAACCCCCTCAAGGAGAAAGAGAAAGAAGACAGGAGAGTATGGTTTCCTGTAAACCAAGAGAAGGATCTATTTGAAAATATGGGAGAGGGTAACTGTTTTAACTAAGATGTGGGTTGAACAAGATCCATTGGATTTTATAAATAGTGGTCATTTGACGACCTCAAGAGAAAAGTCTCATAGTACACAATACTGGGGAAGCCAGCACAACTTGTACAAGAAAGGTCATGGAAGCTCCATAGACACATCCAAACACCCTGAGGGACTGAACTGCTGGACACAGGGCTGTGGGAACCATGGTCTTGGGGAACATCTAGGCATAACACAGTTTATAAAGAAAATGTTCTACATTCTACCTTCGTGAGTAGCGTCTGGGGTCTTAAAAGCCTGTGAGCAGCCATCTACGATACTCCACTGGTCTCACCCCTTTAGGAGCAAGGGAGAATGAAGACAACTAAAGATACAAGGGAAAGATTAGTCCAAAAGACTAATGGACCACAACTACCACAGCCTCCACCAGACTGAGTCCAATACAACTAGATGGTGACTGACTACCACCACTGACTGCTCTGACCGGGATCACAGCAGAAGGCTCTGAACAAAGCTGGAGAAGGATGTAGAACAAAATTCTAACACACTCACAAAAAAAAGACTAGATTTACCGGCCTGACAGAGACTAGAGAAACCCCGAGAGTATGGCCTCTGGACACGCTTTTAGCTCAGTAATGAAGTCACTCCTGAGTTCACCCTTCATCCAAAGATTAGACAGGACCATAAAACAAAACAAGACTAAAAGAGCACACCAGCCCTGGGGCAAGGACTAGAAGGCAGGAGGGGACAGGAAAGCTGGTAATAGGGAAACCAAGGTCGAGAAGGGAGAGTGTTGATGTGTGGGTTTGTTAACCAATGTCATAAAACGTTATGTGTATTAACTGTTTAATGAGAAACTAGTTTGTTCTGTAAACCTTCATCTAAAGTACAATTTAAAAAAAAGAAAAAAAAATCTCAGAGTAATGGTGGGTAGAGTGTTTGGTGACATAAACCACAGGATAGTACATAAATTACTTTTTTAAATGACCACAGATCCCTTTGAGGAACAGTAGGGGATATTCATTGAATAAACTTGCAACAGTGTTGCAGAATCCATTCTCAAGTGTTTCTAGTCTTCCCATCAATGAATGAAACCTAAGTTTGAAAAATTGTCTTAAAAAATAACTCTGGGTGAGGAATTTCTCTTGATATTTTCTGGTTATTTAAAACATATAATTCATATTCCTGTACCCTGTGTCTTTTCTCTAGGAACATAATGAGAACTTTGACAGGGATTCCAACTGTGGTTGAACCTGCACTATGCTTCTGGAATTTCAGTATGTTCAAAATCATCCATCTAAATGGCTCCAACCCAAGTAGTGTTGTCTTAGACTTTCCCTAACGTAGCATTTAGTTTTCTTTGCAGTTTTGTTAACTTTATAATTACTCCCTGGACCAGATTTTTTGCACATTGTGTCCTGAAATTGCTCTAAATATGAATTTCTTTAAACAATTCTATAGTGCTTTCTTACTTTCATATCATGACTTAAATTAGGACTTAGCTGACCTCAGTTAAATAAATAAATATACATGTATATACATATATACATATAGATGTGTATATATATATGTGTGTGTATATATATATATATATATATATATATATATATATATACTTTCTAACAAAACCAGTCCCTGGTGAAGGATATCATATCTTTCTTTGTAAAATAGCAGGTCAGTGATAAAGAGGAAAACCCTCAACGAGATGGATTGACAAAGTGGCTGCAACAACGGGCTCAAATATAGCAACAATTTTGTGGATGGTGCAGGACCGGACAGTGTTTCATTCTGTTGTACGTAGGGTTGCTATGAGTTGGAACTGACTCAATGGCACCTAACAACAACAACTAACAAGACCCAGTCACCCCCACAATCTGATATTACCATTCCCTCATTCCTATACTAGTACCAACACTATTGCATAAGCCAACCTTTGACCTACATCACATCCCAATCTATACCACAAATGCAAATCTTTATAATGTTACTGCATACTAGTGGGTTCCCTCACCCATTTTATAATTATCAGTGGGTATATAATCACAATTTTATCTTTGATTGATCCATTTCTAGAATGTCACCATGCGATTGTGTTTTCTGGGACTCGTTACCTCCAAGAACTTGAGCCTAAGAAGGGGGGCATGTGTAATTTTTCCTGGTGTGTGATTCTTGGAAACAGAAGCGGGAAACTGGAAGGATGAAAGAGAGAAGAAAGAAAGAAATGGTGGGTTATTAATCTGATCATCATTAGGAACAAGTGAGGCCCAAGCAAAACACAAAGGAGCCATACTAGATCTTCTTTTGACATTTCTCCCTGAGGAACAGAGAATATTAATATAGTCCCAACCATTATTTTACAAGATTTACCTGCACTGAGTGTTAACTCCCTCACATTTCCAAGTTTGTGCATTCATCAGAATATATTAGGAAAGAGAAAAATACATTAATCATAGCTAAGGTTAGTTGCTGTAAGCACGTAACTTAGTTACCATCACAACAGATAGAGTAACCTCATGCCTTGAGAAGATGAATTGAGGCATAAGAGATGTCTGATACACATCAGCTTCCATAAAAGACTTAGACTTTTATAAAATAAAGAAAAAAATTTGGCTATTCTGAAATAATCTCAACTGATGCAGATGGTGATGAGCCCTGGTGGTACAGTGGTTTAGTGCTCCACTGCTAACCGAAAGATCAGCAGTTCAAATCCACCAGCCCCTCTGCATGGGACAGATGTGGCAGTCTGCTTCTGTAAAGATTTGCAGCCTTGGAAACCCTATGGGGAAGTTCTTTTCTGTCCTACAGGGTCACTGAGTCAGAATCGACTTGACAACACTGGGTTTGGTTTGGTTTGATGCGGATGGTGACCAACACTTTGAAGAGAATGCAGTGTTTAACAAAACTTGCACTGGCTTTATCCAATGATATTTCCAAAACATTTTGGAAGAGAAATACTGTAGGATGTTAAAAATTTTATCATTTATTAAAGAGACAAAAAAAAATGTTGTCTTCAGGAATGAAGATTTTCAACTCTATTGATATTTAGCACAAAAGCTGTTCTCAGAGTCAGAATCACAGAAACAATGATGGCAAGAGTTTTTGAAGTGTGACATCTAATTACTTACATTCAGAGATTTATTGAATATTGAATTCATAAATGTTCCCATAAAAAGGGGGAATAGAAACGGACCAGCAAACTTTAATGAAAACAATAGTTTACCAAAACCATTTTTGGTGTATTTCCTACATTATGAAAAGGTCATTGTCAAATTCTTTCAAAAGAAAATGAGGAAAATATACTCGATAAGAAAGTATGCCAACATGACAACTAATTTACTTAATAAATAAATATTACAATATAAATCTCATTACTATATTACAAATATCACAGTGAGGGTCATATTGAACAGAAAACGTATTTTCTTTTGTTCTGAAACACTTTACATTACATACTAGAGAATGAGTTGCTTTGAAACACTGATTATTTTGAAACTCTGACATTATGAGATGTAGTATTTTCAAAAGATAAAGATCAGGGTGTGGGGGGGTGTACCTTTAAAGAAATTAGATTTAAATGTACATGGCACCATAAAAGAATTCCAAGACATAAAATACAGAGCAAAAAAAAAAAAAAAAAAAAATGGGGTAAAGTTGCTGTTTGCAGAAATAAAATAGTAGCTTTTTACGGATCGGGGAAGTTTTATGATACTGCCTAATGATTTTCTTTGTTTGGCCAGTGTGCAAACACTGCACCATCCATAGTTTTCCATGTCTAACTTGAGAGTCTCCTAGTACCCACGGCTTTCCTCCAGTTATTTTATGAACCCCAGGCTAATTAGTTTTCCCTGTTGAAAATGCAGTGTCCTCAGATTTAAGGTCACCCACATCAACTCATTGCGGCTCATTTCTTTTCATGTTGTGCTTGCACTTAGTGACTGTGTCTGTACATCACAAGATAAAGTGGTGACTTGGCAACTACGTATTTTGTCCATTTTATTTATTGGTCTAGAAGGGAACTTGAATGTCTAACTTCACAACAACCAAAGTCGCTGAAAGATAGGGGAACTGAAAGCCAGAAAATGTAAAGGGATTCTCCCGGCTTTCTGGTATCTATTAAATTTGTTCTGCATCACTACGAGATTACAAAGTTTGTTGTTCCTGTTAGCTGCCGCTGTGTCGGCCCCCAACTCATGGTGACCCTATGCACCACAAAACAAAACTTTGCCTGGTCTTTTTGGAAGTAGATCTCCAGGCCTTTTATCCTAGGGCTTCTTGATCTGGAAGCTCACCTGAAACCTGCTCAGCATTACAGCAATATACAAGCCTCCACTGACAGACGGTGGTGGCTGCGCATGAGGTCCATCGGTTGAGAATGGAACCCAGGTCTCTGACATGGAAGGCAAGAATTCTACCACTGAACCACCGCTGCAAATAGTCAACATATTCGGTTGCTAATCAAAACGTTGGAGATTTGGTCCGCCTGGAGGTGCCTCAGAAGAAAGACCTGGTGACCTAATTCTGAGAAATCTGCTGTCGAAAATCCTACGGAGTATGGTTTCTACTCTGACACACGGGGTCACCATGAGTCAGAATGGAAGGCTGCAAATGGTACTACAAGATACAATGGATGAATTCACAATTAAAATTAATATAAGTAAAACCTTAAATCATCTAAATTAATTTACTCATTTAAATTAAAATAAATGGAGAAAAGTATAATCATTCTATCATTAAAAATCGCAAAACTAATTGAGATGGAAAGGAAGTGTAGAATCAATTACTTTAAAAATCTTAATTCATAGATGCAAAAGCAGAGCTCCAGATGTATTAAGTGACTGATTTAGGATTACACAGCTGATGGAAATTCTAGAATTACAATCATAATATATTCACATAGGTTTGTTGTTCTTTGTACCATAGCATAACGGTATATTTTAATTCTATACCCTAAATTTCTAATTTTTCTTTTAACATTTTTCTGATAATTAGTGTTTAATTATAAAGCAAAAATAAATAACCTATTATTCCTGTCTTAGTTATCTAGTGTTGTTTTAACAGAAATATCACAAGTGGAAGGCTGTAACAAGCATAAATTTATTTTCTCACTGTTTAGGAGGCTAGAAGTCCAAATTCAGGGCACTAGCCCTAAGGGAAGGCTTTCTCTCTGTTGACTCTGGGGGAAGGTCCTTGTCTTTCCAGCTCCTTGGCGATCTTCATCTGGTGTGGCATCTATCTTGCCCTATATCTGCTTCCCTGGTTTGTTTGTGTAATCTCTTTTATATCTCAAAAGAGATTAATTTAAGACATCCTACTGTCTCATTAATATAACAAAGAAAACCCATTCCCAAATGACATTATACCCACAGTCAAGGAGTTAGGATTTACAACACATATTTTTGGGGGACACAACTCAATCTATAACAATCTCATTACAAAATTAAGCTGGTTTCTCCAGAAAAAAAAAAAAGAAGAAAACAATCCATATTTTGATTACAAATGTTAAATTACCTTTTTAAGGCTCAAATAGCAAAATTGAGCCATTGAGAATGATATTGGCACATTCTAATAAATTAATGACATTAAACAAACATTGTTCTATAGTCTAAATTAGCAGAAGATTTCTCACATAGTGCGTTATAAAATAAGGCATTTGTGATTTTAAACACTTAAGATAAAGCATAACTAACTTTCACAAGTTATAAAACAAGTGATTTATTGACAATCACTCAACACATCTGGTATTTTAACTGTGAAAGCACTGAGCAAGTAATTGCTCTAAGACCTTAAGTTGAAATGCAAGCATACAAAGACATGTAAATAAGCATGCTGCAAGCTCTTTTGAAATGGGAGAACTGGGATGATCCAAATAATGAGACCGTAGGTTGCATGGTGCTATGAGCAAAGAAATCAATTGAAATAATAAGCAGCAATCTCCAGGGATATGGTACGAACATGAGAATTCCGAGTTTTGTCTCAAGTTTACTTTATAGATGGGCTAAATTTTTTCAGTTTATAATTTATTAAACATTTGCAGAGATCAAAGTTATAAGAAACAATATTATTTCTAAGTGTGAACACTGAATACTTTTTAAAATCTATTTACATTTATTCCTTCCTTTCATTTATCTCTTTGTCTCTTTTAAGCTCTCTTCTTTGAATTTTTCTTTTCCTCCTTTCCTCTTTTCCTTCTCTTTCTTTCTTTTTCTCCCTTATTTTCTTTCTTTTCGTTCTTCCCATGTTTTGTGCTTCTGTACACCATATTTTTTTAATTTTTTTTATTCTACTTCAGGTGAAGGCTTACAGAGCAAATAGTTTCTCATGAAACAGAAGTACACATGTTGTTTTATAACATTGCTTAACAACCCCACAACATATCAACCCTCTAACTTCTCAACCTATTTTTTTTTGGTGAAAATACACATAGCCAAAGATACGCCATTTCAAAAATTTCTACATGCACAGTTCAGTGACATTGACTATGCTCTTCGAATTGTGCTGTTATTCTCACTTAAGATGAAGGCTTACAGAACAAAATAGTTTCTCATTTAACACTTACTACAAATGTTGCCCTATGACAATGGTTAACAATCTCACAACACATCAACAATATCCTTACTCAACCTTGGGTTTCCTATCATCAGCTTCCTTCTCCCCTTCTGCCTTCTGGCCCTTGTCACTGGACTCCTGTACCTCATTAGTCTCATTTGGTTTTACCGGGCTGTCCACTCCCAGGCTGAACAGTGAACCTCGGAGGTAACTTCACCACTGAGCTAAAAGGGTGTCTGGGGGCCATACTCTAGAGGTTTCTCCAGTCTCCGTTAGGCCAGTAAATCTGGTCTCTTTTTTTTTTTTTTTTTTTTTTTTTTTTTTTTTTTGTGAGTTAGAATTATGCTCTACATCCTTCTCCAGCTCTGTCCAGAACCCTCTGTTGGGATCCTGGTCAGAGCAGTCAGTGGTGGTAGCGCGGCACCATCTAGCTGTACTGGACTCAGTCCGGTGGAGGCCTTGGTAGCTGTGGACAATTAGTCCTTTGGACTAATCTTTTCCTTGTATTCTGTTCTCTTCATTCTCTCTTGCTCCCAAAGGGATGAGACCAGTGGAGTATTTTAGATGGCCTGTACACCATATTTGAAAAGACCTAGTAAGTTTTGAGTAAAGGAGAAGAGTAGTAGATTAAAAAAGAAACTGTAGGGAGCTCATACTATTAAAACCATGTTAAATTCTTCCTCTTCCTCTCTCCCTTCCCATCTCTGCCTGAAAGTTTCAATCTTAAATAGACCAAGTGGGGAAAAGTGATGTAGGAATCTTAGAGGAGAGAAGAGTGCAGGCAGCAGAGCTGGAGGCCTAAATCTGTAGGTAGGAGCCTGAGCAGGGTGAGTAAGGCATCCACCTGGGGGCCTGGCCTGGCATGGAGTGTTTGAACCTCAGCAGTATGAGAAGCACAGGAGGATGACTGTTCATGACGTGGTGAGTGTGGCCTGTCAACCAGGAGTCAGAGCCCAAGCAGGATGAAGAGGGGATCCCCATGGATATGTGCCCTCATTTGTTGTATCAGAGTATGGTCAAGCTGTAGGATAGATGGGGTGGGGTGAAGCAGTCCAGCATGGGGTGTCAGAGTGCAGGTGAGATGAGGAGGACATCCTTCAAGGGGAGGGTGATGTTGGTGTGATAGCTTGGCTTCTCAGAGGAGTGAGTAGGATATTTGTGCCCAGGATGACACACTGCAGGGTATCAGAATCTAAGTGGGGAAGGGGTTGTGCCACACGAAAGAAGCCTGGCACAGGATGTTAGAGCCAAATGTAGTAAAGAGGGCCTCCAGGAGGAGAGACAGCCCAGCACAGTGTGTCAGAACCCAAGCAGACTGAGGAGAACACCTAAATGGGAGAGCTGCATGACATCGGGTGTCAGAGCCAGCATGAGACGAGGCATCCACTTGGAGGAGGAATTGACTGTAGTGATGGAAAATTAGTCATACTTGGGTGGGGTGCCTTGAACAAATTAACTAAATATACTAAGAATAGTCAGAGTTGCACTTTTCAGTTTCAGAGAGGATGGTTACAAACATGAAAAAGAAGAAAATTAAAATGAACATTGTGGATTTGGGTAAGAATTGGAGGCACTGGTCTTCAGTATAAAGAAATAGATACAAAAATACCTGCAGACGTAGATGTATGTGTGTTTATGTGTATATGTATAAACCAAAAAACAAACCCATTGCTGCCAAGTCAATTCCAACTCATAGCAACCCTATAGGATAGAGTAGAACTGCCCCATAGAGTTTCCAAGGAGCAGGTGGTGGATTTGAACTGCCAACCTTTTGGTTAGCAGCTGTAGCTCTTAACCACTACACCACCAGGGCTGTCTGCAGAGAGGGCCTAGTAGCAGTGACACTGCAATAGCAATGAGCATAGCTAGCATCCATTCTCCACCAATAGACACGAGGACATCTTGGAGAAATGGCTGACTCCAGGGCATAAGGCATAGAAAGGAAAAGAAATTGATTATATATTTTGTAAGAAGCAAGGAAGTGCACAAAAACAAGTGGATTAAAAGGGTATAGCTTGAAGGGTGCTCCCATTGCACAAATATGGGACAATTTAAGCATCACGTAATTGATGGCAGTTACAAATCATAACGCATTTGTCAAAACTCTCAACAGAAGAATTTCATAGAATTCTATAAATTCCTCCCAAGCAACAAATATGATCACTTAAAATCATCTCCTCATGGATGGATATCAATATTCGACAGTAACTCTCTGTGTTAAAAAATATCTTTTAATGATGAAATACATAAAATTTCATTATAAATCAACACTAATAGTACTTTGCAATCAACTTGAACCCCAATTAAGCAAAATGCTATCCCCTGAAAACAATGTTTCTTTTTTCAGTGGATGTGTATTGCAAATATATACATATATATATATAGGATACTATCAATACACATTTATGGAAATCTATTTACATAAGTGCTTACATAATAGCCCTGATTCTACATCTTAGCCCACAAAGCCTAAACTATTTACTCTCTGGTCCTTTATGTAAAAAGTTTGCAACCTCTGTTTTAAGTCAATTATGTATTTTGGCATTGATCAGTTTATAAGATTGAATTGCAATTGTGCAAAAATGTTTTTTGCATATTGCATTATCCATAAAATAAAATAAGAAAATGTCTGAAGGCATTGAAGTGTAATCAAATCATTGTCAATCAGCATGCTCTGCTGGATTTACGATAATTTACCTTTGTAGCTATAACTGATCTATTATGTTTTAAGTCCCAGTAAAATCACCTTGTATTAGTTTCCAGGAGGGAAATCCTGGTAATCTACTTCTGAAAATCGGCCATTGAAAGCCCTCTGGAGCACAGTTCTACTCTGACACACATGGGGTCACCATGAGTGGGAATCAACTGGAGAGCAAATGGTATGGTATGTTAGATTCCTAGGGCTTCCATAACAAAATATCACAAACCGGGTGGCTTACAAGAGCAGAAATTTATCATCTCGTTTCTGGAGGCTGGGAATCTGAGATCAAGGTGTTGGCTGTGTTGATTCTTTCTGAAATTTTGAGGGAAAATACATTCCATGTTTGTCTCCTAGTCTCTCTTAATTTTTTGGTAGCTCCAGGCATTCTTTAGCTTGTAGCTGCATTATCACTTGATATCCTTTCTCTGTCTCACTGTCTCTGAATATCTTCTACTCTTTTATAGGGATATCTGTAATATAGGATTAGGATCCACCCTACCCTATCATGACCTCATATTAACCTAACTGATAACATCTTCAAAGATCCTGGATTACACTCAAAGGAAAAGGAAGTTAGAACTTCAACATATCTTTTCTGGGGACACAATTCAATCCATAATATATCTTCTACCAAATATAAGTGGATGTGTGGAAATTATTGAGGAAGAGAGAGAGAGGAAAATAATTCAATTAGGATAGAAGTTTCACTGCTCTAATCCCATCAAGGACCTAAATGAGCCAATCAAAATACCTACTGTGTACCTAGCACAAGGATTATTTTCAGAAGGTACTTACTCATCATGATCATGCTGAGTGAGTGGATGTTCATTTGTATCAATTGTAGGTACCGTGCTCATCACTTGTTCCTGAACCTGAAACTACAAAACTGGCTGCACCACTTCAAATTCTCATTCTCTTCATTATACTTCTTGTAATGTGTACCTAATTTGGATTTTCACAGCTAATTCATGAATATATATTTATATTGAATTGATTCATATTAATTAAAAAATACATAAAAACTTTTCAAGTGATTTCTCTAGTTTTGTATAATTGCAAAATAGTAAGTAATATGGATTCTCTGTGAACTTTGATACAGAGTTGAGATTCAATCCCTACTGTATTTAAATGAGGAGTCCTGGTGGTGCAGTGGTTAAAGCGCTTGGCTTCTAACCAGAAGGTGGGCGGGTCGAACCCACCAGCTGCTTCGAGGGTGAAAGATGTGGCAGTCAGCTTCCATAAAGATTCCAAACCAAAACCAAACCCATTGCCATCGAGTCAATTCCGACTCATAATGACCCTATAGAACAGAGCGAAACTGCCCCATAGGGTTTCCAAAGGGCAGCTGGTGGATTTGAAATGCCGACCTTTTGGTTAGCAGCCAAATTCTTAACCACTGAGCCACCAGGGCACCTCCATAAAGATTACAGCCTAAGAAACCCTATGGGGCAGTTCTACTCTGTCCTATAGGGTCACTATGAGTCGGAATTGACTCCACGGCAGTGGGTTTGGTTTTGGTTTGGGTCCTTAATAAGATGTGTAAATATGTCTTTACCTAAAAAATAGAATAAAAATAAAAATTTCCTTCTTGATGGTATTGTACTATGGTTAAATTAATATATTTTTAAAGAATCTAGCATAATGATATTAATACTACTACTCATATCTGATATTTCTCAGTTTCCTTTTTCTTCAACTTCTGCATATTATAGGTTTTTATTTTTTCATCCCACTTCCCCTGGTATTTTTTCCTATGCCTTGATTTTTTTCCAAAACAGATGTCTACTTCTCTTATTCATTCCAAATAAATACTTTGCTTTTTATCTTGACATTTTCGGTTCATAGTTGCTCCTCTATATTTGTGATCCAAAGAGAAGATTTTTTTAAAAATCAAAACGTATACTGTAAGAGATGAAATCTTGGAAGAAAATATGTGAGGGCTGCCATTCACCCTACCTGTTGTGAAAGTACAAGTATGTAGAATTTAAGATTGAAAATTCAAAGTAAATAACTAAATTGACTTAGAAAAAAGAATCAATTTGACAGATAAAAAATGCGCTATGTTTGTGATGGTTAAGATTGTGTGTCAACTTGGCTGGGCCATGATTCTTGAGTTTTGGCAGTTGTATTATGTAGTAATCACTTCCCTGTTGAGATTTGATATGTAATCACCCCCATGATGGGATCTGCTGTGATTAGCCAATCAGTTTAAAGGGCGTTTCCTTGGGTGTGGGGCCTATATCGAATATAAGTGGATAGTCTGACAAGGCTTGCAGACTTTTTGCTAGCGCTGAATCCTACAGCTGACTCTCCTGTTTTTCTGACCTCCAGTTCTTGGGACTTGAGCTAGCTGTTTACCTGTGGTCTTGCCTGCCAATCTTGGGATTCACCGATCTTCGCAGCCTATGAGCAAGTACCTTGCTCTCTGACCTGCCGATCTTGGGTTTGCCAGCCCCTGCAGCTACATGAATCAGAAGCCTATACCCTGATCCACGAACTTGGGATGTTCCAACCTCTACAACCACATGAGCCATTTCCTTGATATAAATCTCTCTGTATATACTTATACTCTTTACTGGTTTTGCTTCTCTAGAGAACCCAGTCTAAGACAATGTTTTCCAAAATATGCTCTTTATAACAATCAAGTACCTTAAATTACGAGAATTGAAAAAAAATCTTATATTGCTGTCATAAAACATTAAACAGAATATGTTGTTGTTAGTTGCTTTCAAATTGATTTCAACTCATGATAACCTCATGTATGCAGAATAGAACTGTGCTCCACAGGGTTTTCAAAGCTGTGACCTTTTGGAAGCAGATCACCAGGCCTGCTCCTGAGTCGTCTGTGGGTGTGTTGAAACCATCAACTTTACAGCTAGTAATCCAACCCTTAACTGTTTGCTGCACCCGGGGACTCTGCAGAATATAAAGGACAGAAAACTGTCTTCATAGTCAGTACAGAGGCTCCAAGTCCCCTGGAAAACATCCTCTAACACTGAAGAATGGATGAGTTGGGGGCAGGGAGGCAGGTCAAGAAAGAAACTGTCTCTTATAACTCATTGGCATGTACGTTAATACAGGTTAAAATTATTATTATTAAATAAGTGAAGAAAAACAATTTATTAAGTGTAAAAATGGCTTAGGATAGATTTTTTAAACTTATCTTCCATAATTACAATAAACAGCAACAGAAGCAATGATATATGCTAGGGACTGACAAACTATAGCTCATGAGACAAATAGTGGGACATTTTTAAGTGGTTGTAAAAAAATACACACATATATATATATATACAGTCATGCCACACATAATGTCTATTTGGACAACGTCCAAGTGCATAAAAGTCCGTGGTCCCATAAAGTGATAATAGAGTTCAGAAATCCCAGTCGGAGAATGGGACGCACTGGATGTAACCAGACATAGTGAATGCAACTACTTCCTGCATGCAACACATATATCTCATGCCTCTTGCATACAAAGCTATTGCACTGCCAGTATCCCATACAGCCATGCTAAGTATATAATATGATGTTCGCACAATGTCCAAATCATATAATGTTTTATTTCACAGACTGTATCATGGACATTAAGCAACACATGACTGTGTGTATATATATATATATATATATATATATTATACATACACATGACACATATATGTGTGTGTGTGTGTGTACATATATATATTACAGAGATTATATGTGGCCCCCAAAGCCTAAACTCTTTACTATTACACTTCTTAAAGAAAACGTTTGCTGATCCGTAATATAATCATATTTAATTTTTTCTGTTTCTGAAGCAAATTTTATAAATAAGATCTTATAATTTATTTTTCTTTTTGTTTGTTGTGGGTACGCTGAATGATAACCACTTTAATATGTTTAAATGTCATTATTCCAGTTATATTTTAATCAAATAGGAGAAAATTATCCATTTTAAGCTTCGAGCAGAAGAGGTAGGTAGGTTAAAGGCAAGAATCATGATGAGTCTTGGGCTATGCATACTGGAAATGGAAATTGGGAGTAAGGGAAAACAAACAGCCACAGTTTCATCATTTACTAGTTTCTCAGGAACAAGACAATAAAATTTCACACACACACACACGCGCGCGCGCAATCAATCATGTTGCTGTTGTCGTGTTCTGTCGAGTAGATTCCAGTTCAGAATATCTCCTTGTGATGGAGTAGAACTGCTCCAGAGGATATCCTAGGCTGTAAACTCTGTGGGAGCAGATTGCCAGTCTTTTCTCCCTTGAAGCCAGTAGATGAGTTCAAACCACTGACCATTCAATTAACAGCTGGGCACTCAAACATTGCATCATGAAAGCTCCTTTAAATCAATCACAGTAAGCGCTTAATAAATAGTTCTTAAATAAACATAACTTTGTGCATTGTAGTCTAGAAAAAACATTCAAGTAGATAGTCTATGTTTAAAAAAAAAGTTGCTGTTGAGTCAATTCTGATCATGGTGATTACATGTGTGTCAGAGTAGAGCTGTGCTCTACAGAGTTTTAAGTGACTGATTTTTTGAAAGTAGATTGCCATGTCTTTATTATGAGTGACCTCTGAATTGACTCAGACCTTCAACCTTTCGGTTAGCAGCAGCTACGAACGTTAACCATTTGCTCCACCCGGGGACTTCAGTTTATGTTCAGGTTCAGGTAAGAGGAATGATGCCTGTAACTTGCTATAATAAAGAGCAAGCATAATGAAGAAGTTTAATTAACTTTAATTCATATATGTATAATTATCATCTATATTAGTTGGGAAATAAATTCTGACTAATGAATCCTTTAATATGGATTATTTACAAAATAGAAAACAGCAACCTGAGAATTTATACACAGACTCCTTTTGGGATGCAGTTTTATCTGAGATGAGCATGGTGGCAAGAGCAAGAATATGTCATGAAAGTCCTAGAACACTGCCTATTCACATATAGATTCTAACATAACTATAACAAAAAGAGCAACAACGGTCTTCTGAGTGTTATTATGTGCTAGGACTGTTCTGAGTTTTACATAGGTTATAGAAGAGCTTCATATAGGTTACAAAGAGCCCTGGTGGCTCAGTGGTTAAGTACGCTGCTGCTAACAGAAAGGTCGGTGGTTCAAACCCACCAGCTGCTCCACGGGAAAAAATGGGGCAAACTGCTTCTGTAAAGATCGCAGGCTTGGAAACCTTATGGAGCAGTTCTACTCTGTCCTATATGGTCGTGAGTCAGAATTGACTCGACGGCAGCGGGATATAGGTTATTTATCACATTGTTCAAACAGAAGATATCATTAACAATCAAAATGCTGTACAGAAAAAGCTGTGTAGGAAGATTATTTTAGCAGCACAGTGAAAAGATTCCTCCTTAAGAGCTCTGATGTTGGGTGAAACACATCATGGAGAATATTAGGACTTTAAAGTACTGTATTTTGCCTGAGTAATATCAAATGGCGATTTTTCTTTAAGATCATTTTTTCTTAGATTTATTGCGATGAATGAGCTTTTAAGGAGACAATTACTACTATCTTGTTGGCACAGGAGTCCCAAACTCTATCACTCTTTCATTTTATTCTGAGCCTCTATGCCAATGAGAACTCTGAGAGTTTTACAAAAATAGGCCAGTTATTACAGGGATGCTTGTTATAGTTTATCTTCAAAAGAATTTTATATTAATAAATTATAAATATTTCAGTTTTAAGAAAGATTAATTTCTATAATATTTTAGTAATAGTAGTCGCTTTTAAGATTAATTCATCCTAAATATATTTCTCCATAGGCATTCTGCTTGGGGTCAAATATATTTCATAATGTCATGAATCCATAGGAGATTTTATATGATTGCCTCCATTGTTACACCAAACAGAGGGAGGAATAGATTACGCATTGAAATTGTACTTCAATATGTGCTCTTAAATAGTCATTAGTCTGCAGAGCCATGGCATTTGGTAATCTAGTAGTGCTGAGAATTCATTAGGAAGTGCTCATCAATGAAACTAGGCCTCTTTTGCTATGTTTCACAAACAAATGATTCACATTTTTTGCTGAATCACATGTTGAAAAATCAGGAAGCATTTACAAAGGAATGTATTTTCAAAATATTATAAATTAGCTGTCTGTACCAGTTATTATTACCATCTTTCAGGTCTAAAACCCAGCATTGTAAATCTGCTTTGTGATGCTGGGGTTCAGGCCAGCTGCATTTCACCTTTGCTAGTGAGATAAGTTTCTGTAAACATCCATCAAGAGGTGGACTGGAAAGCAGGGAGAAAAGAGGAAAGGGACTTGACCTTTCCTTGTGGCCTGCTGGTTCCACCAGCATCACTTTAGCAAGGACTCTTTATCCTGGCAAAGCTATCTGGATCCACTATCTAATTTTTCTCCTGCACTCCCATGAGCCACTTCCTCCCTTCTTCCCTCCCTCCCTCCTTTCCTTCCTTCCTTCCTTCCTACCTCCCTCCATTCCTTCCTTTGTCCTTCCAAGTTCTCCCTTAGAATGAAAGCACCAGCCCAGTAGTGCTCCCACCTCAGGGGCCCCAGCTCTGCTGCCTCTTCCACACTCCTGAACTACCAGCACCCACTGGCTGCACTCTTAGCTCTACAAGTCCTAGGTCCAGGCCTGCAGAACCTCTCCTCTAAGCTTCTAGGTTCTAATCACCCCAATGCTTTTCCATTTTCCAAATGATTTCTAGGAGCATTATTTCTGTGTTACTCCAGATATGTTTTTCTGGCTTTTCAGTTGCACAACTGGTTAATGAGCTTCCTGAATTAATTTCTCTCTGTAAAAATAAATTGTGTAGCTTTTGTTTTTCTCACTGAATCTTAGCTCGTACCGTCTTTAATTGAAGACTTCACTTTTCCTGTTAAACGTCTGAACCAAACTTGTTTTTTTTATGCTAAATGAAAATTAAAGCAGAAGGAAAAACATTTGATTTTTCTTAACCCTCTTTTCCCTATATCCTATAGTGGATTGAAAATGATCTATAATTAGAAAAGAGAAAAGAAAAGAAAAATGATTTCAGGAAGTATTCTTCATCTGGCGTTTCTCACTTCTTAAAATATTTATCTATTAGATTCGTATCTTAATATTTTGCCTTTTCATGCATTAATTATGTATAGACATGCTGGTCAATATTAACCAAATATTAATCAACCATTATTCAATGATAGCTGGAATACACTATGATATGTATAGGAAGACAAAGAAAATAGAATCCATGCCAAATAATGCAATGATGACTAAGATATTCTGTTTTGGGGGTAATGTATATAAGGAGCCCTGATGGCACAGTGGTTAAGGTGCTTGACTGCTAACTGAAAGGTTGGGGGTTCAAAACCACCAGTAGCTCCAAGGGAGAAAGATGTGGCAGTCTGTTTCCATAGAGATTTACAGCCTTGGGAACCCTATGAGGTCACTGTAAGTTAGAATCGACTTGATGGCAGTTTTTTTAAAACTGTATAAGATATGTAAGATAAAGAAAAATACAAAAAAAAAATTCAGTAAGTCATAGTTTTTTAAAAAAACAAAACAATTGTCAATCACTCTACCTGTTCTAGAAAAAGAGCTGAAAAATATGAGATTTTTATCTGAATTCTTTGTCACAGAGTCCAGGGCTGAGAGTTTAAGGTCTCTGTGCCAGGCCATGTGGATGGAGAATTTTAGCCTCCAAAAAGATAGTGGCTAAGGATTGACTCTGCTCTTTGATATTTTTTAGTATTTATCAGAGAAATGAGTGTTCAGACAATTCTTATTACAATGAAAATAATATATTCCAGCACATACTTCCTCAATAATGGGGGGCCTTAGATAAATACTGTATCTTTAATAGAAAAGAGTAGGTTGAGTTAAAGGAACTCAATACCATGTTTCCTATTTTTGACAATTGCATTTCTATGCTCTTTGGTTATGAGCAAAAGATACTTTAATTTGATCAGCCTTGTCCAAACTCGAAAGTAAATCACATATCTGAGCAGGTGCTGTGAGTCTAAGTCCATTCTCCATGGTTCACACCTAACTAAGACCAGCCCTTACAACATCTATAAATGTATCTCTATCTTCAAGTCCTTAAAGACAGGAAAAAAAAAAAGTATCTGAGATAATAAGCTAATAGGTTGTGGCTAAAATCAATCAATCAATTTAAAATAAAAAAAAAAAAACCTCTTCTCTAGATTTTCTATCAGATTTAGTCTTAAAACTTGGATAATTCTTCTGTTTGTGTAGGAATTTAAATAAAATCTCTATAGCAGACATTCACTGTAGACAAAAAGAGTTTTAAGTTCCGTATCCTTCTATTAGATCTTGTTTCCTAGATAGGAGTTATGAATTTGAGACTAAAAGTGAGCAATCTTAATGGCGGGGGGCGGAGGGGGGTCACCTAAAACATTCCCTACGTGCTTTCTGTATTTTCAAATGCAAAAAGATTTTCTCAAGATGTATGAGTCAAATACCTAAAATAACCTGAAGCATAAAAGCAAGAGTATGAGACATAGTCCTATTAACTATGTTCTTTATGTAAAAAACTCAAAACATCATAAAAGTCAATTTTAAATAATGTAAGTTCTTTCTCTAATAACAATATTTTAAAATATAAACATATAGAAATTTAGCATAGTTTTAAACTATTTCTACATTTTTCAATTTTATTTTGATTCCAAACTGTATCATTGGTTTTCAAGATAAATTTGAACTCTTTTTCCCTAAAGCTCTGAAACATGTTGTTAGTTCACTCCTGGTTTTCAGTCTTCAGTATTTTAATGTAGGTTTGAAAAAAAATTAATAACATAGTTGGATGTAAGACATAAAGCTGCCTAGAAATAGTGACAGATTATTGCCTTAATCTGTAGTGAATACCAGCATTTCAGCACTTGTCATACCGTATTGTAATATTAACTTTTTTATGTTCAGCACCAACAAAAAGAGTGTGTAATCCCTTGGGAGGTATAAAGTGGTCTATTCACAGTTATAACCCTAGTATCTGGTACAGTGTTTTATGCATACTAGGCATCCAGAAAATGTGAATGGAAGAAATGTAAGGGAGATGACCAGCTTTGAATTACTAAAACATTAGAAACTCCAGGGATTTTTCCTTGATATTTACCAAGAGAGAACCTCTGTAAACAAGCTGGGTCAGCAGAAAGTCAACTTCATCAATAAAATAACACAATATGGAATATGCTTATAATACAATATTTGGGTAAACTCTTTTGGAATTACATTTTCATGCTTTATTTAAACTCAAATTTTCCAAATTTTTTATTTCAATTTTTAAAATTATCATATAGAACAAATGTAAACATATAGCACTTTGATTAGAGTTTGTACTATATAACCAGAACTCCTAAAATATAAACTTTATTTTCAATCAATAGATACTCAAGTAACAATCCTCTTATTTAAGGCATTAGAAAGATGCTTAATTCTAAGTTTAGGATTTGCTTAAAATTTTCCATATGTAATACTAGTTTTGAATTTTAAAGACAATATTTTATATAATTATTTACTAGATGTAAGTACATATCAGGTAGATCTTGCCGTCCTACTTTGATTTACTGTATGCAGGTCCTGTTTTTAAATAAACACATAGATATATGTATCATATGTATTCATACAAAAAGCTCATGATTAGTAGGTATATTTCATCAAGGATTCTTAACATACCATGATTGGGAAGACACTCTGACAATCTTACTATTTAATAACTGCTTGTTAACAATGAAGTTAAGATTCCCTATCCTTAGTCCGAAGGACTAATCGTCCACAGCTACCAAGGCCTCTACCGGACTGAGTCCAGTACAGCTAGATGATGCCTGGCTACCACCACTGACCTCTCTGACCAGGATCACAACAGAGGGTTCTGGACAGAGCTGGAGAAGGACGTAGAGCATAATCCTAACTCACAAAAAAAAGACCAGATTTACTGGCCTAAAGGAGACTGGAGAAACCTCGAGACTATGGCCCCCAGACACCCTTTTAGCTCAGTGGTGAAGTTACCTCCGAGGTTCAGTGTTCAGCCTGGGAGTGGACAGCCCCGTAAAACCAAATGAGACTAACGAGGTACAGGAGTCCAGCGACAAGGGCCAGAAAGCAGAAGGGGACGAGAAAGCTGGTGATAGGGAACCCAAGGTTGAGTAAGGATATTGTTGATGTGTTCTGAGATTGTTAACCATTGTCATAGCACAACATGTGTAGTAACTGTTAAATGAGAAACTATTTTGTTCTGTAAGCCTTCAACTTAAGTGAGAATAACAGCACAACTGGAAGAGCATAGTCAATGTCACTGAACTGTGCATGTAGAAATTTTTGAAATGGTATATCTTTGGCTATGTGTATTTTCACCAAAAAAAAGTTTGAGAAGTTAGAGGGTTGATATGTTGTGGGGTTGTTAACCAATGTCATAAAACAACATGTGTACTTCTGTTTCATGAGAAACTATTTGTTCTGTAAGCCTTCACCTGAAGTACAATTAAAAAAAAAAAAAAGATTCCCTATCTTTTCAACAGTGCTACCTTTCTTCTTCCTTCCCTTCCTCCTTCCCTCCCTTCTTCCCTCTCTCCTTCCTTCCATTCTTCTTTCCTTCTACCCTTCCTTCCTTCCTCCCTCCCTCTTTCTCTCTTCTTTCATTCTTTGCAACAACAAGATTATTTACCACAGCCCAAAGAACAGCCTTCTTTGTTTTTGATCTTCCTCTCCAACCTCTCACCCAGAGTTCTTGGATCATTCCCCACTACTGGCAAAGGTGTTTGCTTTCCCAGGTCAGTCTCATTGTCTCCAGCTGCAGACTATCCTTGTCTTCAAAGAGAGGCATATTGTACCCAGACTCATACTTTATAATATATGCCCCAAAGGGAAACTGAGAGTTTTTATTGAGATCAAATTTGAAAACTCAGAGGAAAGATATCTGATTGTCCAGTCTTTACCAGAGTTCATGGCATGAACCAATGAAACAATGAAAATGTAATGAAGAAATGAATGAATATCTGCAGATGTGCTGCATGCTCACTCTTTGGCCTGAGATTGTACTATGTCTTTCCCAGACTCTGCTAGGACCACATAACAAATATATGGGAAAAGGCCCCAGCCTCCAACCCCCCTTTTCTTTTATTCCAGCATGTAGTAGATATTTTGGGCATATAAAATAATAGATGTCAATTGAAAGATTGTGTGTTGTGCTGTTATTGGGTGGAATATTTTATATATGTCTATCGTATAGAGTAGAACTGCCCCATGGTGTTTCCAAGGAGTGGCTGGTAGATTCTCACTGTCGACCTTTTGATTAGCAATCTAGCTCTTAACCACTATGCCACCAGGGCTCCTAGTTGATCTATAAACCAAAAAAAACCCATTGCCATCAAGTTGATTCTGACTCATCGTGACCCTATAGGACAAAGTAGAACTGCCCCATAGGGTTTCCAAGGGGCGGCTGGTGGATTCAAACTGCTGATCTTTTGGTTCTCAGCCAAGCTCTTAACCACTGCACTTCCAGGGCTCCAGTCGATCTATTCTGTTGTTCAAATACCCTATTTTCTTGTTGATCTTCTTTATGAATGTTCTATCCATTAGTCAAAATGGTACATTGAAGTCTCAGTTCTTACTGTAGAGCTATCTATCTCTCCCTTCAGTTCTGTCAATGTTTGCTTCATATATTTTGGGGCTCTTTTGTTAGGTACATATATATTTATAATTGTTACCTTTCTTGATAAATTAAGCCTTTTATCATCATATAATGTTATTCTTTGTTTCTTATAGCAGTTTTTTACTTAAAGTATATTTTGTGATATTAACATAGACATTCAGCTCTCTCTTGGTTTCTATTTTTATGGAATATCTTTTTTTCCATCCTTTTACTTTCAACATTTTTGTGTTTTTTTAATCTAATGTGAGTCTCTTATAGACAGATATACACTGGATTATGTTTTCTTATCTATTTGGCAATTTTCTGACTTTTGTTTGGAAAATTTAATCCATTGACATTTAAAGTAATTACTGATAAGGAAAGACTCACTTCTGCCACATTGCTACTTGTTTTTTATGTGCTTGTAATTTATTTCAGAACTGACTGGAGATGGAAAGGGCTGTCCTCAGCGGAGGATAAAAAATTGAGGATAGAAAATTTCATTTAATGCGCACATTCTTTTCAATATGGCATCACTGTGATGCTAATATCTGAATCCAGTCTCCTTGGTATGACCCCTCCAAAGGGTAAATCTAGATTGCCAGAGACGAGAAGAGGTAATTGCTTTAATTTTTGCTATGAAGGAAGAAATCTGGAAGTCTAACATATGTAAACATACTTTCAAATATTTTTCTGGTTTGTAGACCTGTATTCAGCTTCCACTCTCAGAGATAATTGGCATCTTCTCAGTTGAGTTTTCCTGTGGCCCTGCAGCATGGATCCGCCTGGCCCTGGCCAACATCACTACAGAAGCAGGTTTCCATAGTCTTTAGTCAGTGATGACTTGTCCATTTCTTTCTACCTTTAAAATTTTGTTGCAGCAATTCACTTTTACATTCCCATTGTTCTTATGCATGTATTTGTTATATATTCCCTTATGATTTTAGTGGCATTTTGTGAGAGCAAGACTGTATGTATTTTGTTCACAGAATTTACAAAAAGCACATTTCTGTGTTTGATTCGAATTACATGAACTCGTTCTAAAAATTTGTTAAAAAGAGAAAGCAATAAAGAGTGCAATTTTGTAGATGAATTTAATATACAATGAATTGTCTTTTAATATTTGTGTTTTGTTTTCTCTTTTATTCCCTAGGATTACATATTTCCCATAGGGCATGCTATATGTAAATTATTAGATGTATTACAGGGATAATGCTCAATTTTATAACTTCTATTTGAAATGTGAATATCACCCATACTAAGGCCATTAATATCTATCAGGAAATAAAACGCAAGATTTTAGATGAACATGACATATATCCTTGAATACAACTCTTGGTAAGAAAAAAAAAAAGAATTTATCTTTGTACAGTTTGTGGAGAAATCCAAGTTCAGTATTTTTCTTTTAATCCTGCTTTACTGTACTAAGAACCAGAAATATAAAATTATCAACCAACTTGAGAATTTTAGGAAGTTACTCAACCTTGATGTCTGATTATGAACCTGTGAAATTTAATCGCTTCATGCTCATGAAGAAATTCTGAGGATCATAGTGTTGTGATGTCAAATAAAGACAAAATTAAAATTTTAAGACAGGTGTTGTGTAAATACAAATGTTCTATTCAAAAAGCATCTCTTTATTTTTTTTAAATTACTAATTTAAAAATGCTAATGTTTCATCTGGAGCCCTGCTAGTGCAATAGATACAAGCTTGGCTGCCAACCAAAACACTGACAGTTTGAATCCACCAGTCACTCCTTGGAAACCCTATGGGGCAGTTCTACTCTGTTGTATAGGGTTGCTATGAGTTGGAATCAACTCAATGGCAATTGGTTGTGGGTAATGTCTCATCTATGCATATATTAATTGTAATTTCATGTTCATTTTTGAGAGAAAAATCCTATATCTTAGATATATCATTTATTTGGAGATATATCATTTATTTGATTAATTTTAATCTTTGTATGTTATTGGTTAAATCTTTGATAACACTTTTAGTGATTAAATTCAGTTAAACCGTGAGTAGGCCAAGAAATTTCTATTATGGTTAGGATGGTCAATTAAGAAGTGTAATTTTCAGCAAACTGGAAATTATAACAGTCCCTGTATAATCAAATACCACCTGAACCTAGAGAACATCTCAAAAATAGACATGACGCATTGAACAGTATGATCCAAGACCAGATGAGTTGTGGGATGACATCAAGATTATCATACATGAGGAAAGCAAAAGGTCATTGTCTTAGGCTGGGTTCTCTAGAGAAGCAAAACCAGTAAAGTGTATAAATATGTATATAGACAGATTTGCATCAAGGAAACAGCTCACAGGATTGTAGAGGCTGGAACATCCCAAGTCCATGGATCAGGATAGTTGCCTCTCCCAATTCACGGAGCTGCAGATGCTGATGAACCCAAAATGAGCAGGCAAGACTGCAAAGCTTCTAATGATTCATGTAGCTGCAGGGGCAGGCAAACCCAAGATTGGCAGGTTGGGGAGCAGGACTTTTGCTCACAGGCTGTGAAGACTGACAAATCCCAGCATCATCCAGGTAAGCTACTAGATCACGTTCCAAGAACCAGAGGTCAGACAAACAGGAGGCAGCTGCAGGATCCAGAGCAAGCCAAAAACCTACGCAAAATGAGCTGGAAGGAAGTAGGCAGCAGAGGGCAGAGAGATGATGGCTGAGGAGGCAGTGAGCCACCATAGGCCCCTCCCCCGCTGGTACCATTCAGCAGATTCCATCATGGGGGTGATCACATATCAAATTTCAATACATAAGTGATCACAACAATATACAACTGCCAAAACACTGAGAATCATGGCCAAGCCAAGTTGACACACATTTTTAACCATCACAGTCCACCCCTTGTCAAATTGGCACCTGTACGCATCTCCCCAAACCATACATAATCTCTGAATAAATACAATTATGAAGTCATACTTGCACCTAACATGATACAACTAACACATGTACAACCAGAAATGCACTAGCCTCGTTTCTATCTTATATTTTATAAGTAAAGAAAACAAAAATATTTGATGCACACATACAAAACAGAAATACTAATAACAATTATAGTCCTTGTTTCTGCAAATGGTCACATAGCTGTAACTCTTATTTAGAACTACCTTCTTCCACCACACATTCTATATTCCCTTTGCCTTCAGCAAGCACCTCAGCTGGTCATGGTTCATTGCCTGGTGGGGTGACCCAAACCTTCATCTCTGAAGGGTCTGGGTCATTAGTAGTCATGTTGGAAGATTGATGAGAAGCCCTACAGAGAGAGAAAGCCTTCCCTTGGAGCTGACAGCCTGAATTTGGACTTTAAGTCTACTTTACTGTGAGGAAATAAACTTCTCTTTGTTAAAGCCATCCATTTGTGCTATTTCTGTTATAGCAGCACTAGATGACTAAGACAGAATTTGGTACCAAGAGTGATGTGCTGCTCTAACAGATAACTAAAATTTGGAAGTGGTTTTGAAACTTTGAACAGATAGAAGACTCTAAAGGAAGTGACCAGAACTGTTAACACTGGAGAAGGCACAGATGGTGAGAAACAGCAGCAGAGGACAGGCAGCAGAAGAACCAGGAGACCAGCACCAGACAGCCCTGGAGCCAACCCATGGAGTGAGAGAGCTGACTGCCTGCACGCAGGAGGCGTCCTAGCAGAGTAGGGTTCCTTTAGGCTCTTATTAGTGGAGCTACTGAGCTTTGGAACACTTGCCCCATCATGGCAGATGTGAGCATGAGGCCTGAGGGCCCAGAGGCCAAGGAACACAGGAAGCCAAGCTGCCTCAGTCTCAAAGTGTATGGCCATGACCTCTGGGGTTGCAAAGGGTGGAACCCTCTGGTGTTTCTACGGATGGAGTTGCCACTCAGGTGGACTAGGAGAATGGTGTACCTAAAGCTGAGGGAGCAGAGTTACCTTCCCCGTGGGTCTGGAAGGCAGAGCTGAAGCCCAGGGCCAAGAGGCCTCCACTCAAAATCCAGAGAATGTGGCCAATACCTAGAGTCTGGAGGGCAGGGATATTGTGTAAATGGTCTCAGAGAACAGAGGATTATTTTCAAAGCCTTTAGGGCTAACGTAATGTGTTCTGCTGACTTGCTTGGTGCCTGTTATGCCTTCTTTTCCTCCAATTTCTCCCATTTGTAATGGAAATGTCTAGCTTGTGCCTGCCTGTTCTACCATTGTACTTTGGAAGCAGATAACTTGTATTCGAGTTTTCACAAATGAAGAGGAATTTTTGGATTTTGGACTTGGAGCAGATTTAAGACTTTTGCTATGATATGCTGCGGTGAATATGTTTTGCCTGTTGCAAGGATGTGATTTTTTGGGTGCCAAAGGGTGGAATGTCATGGATTGAATTATGTCCTCCCAAAATGTATGTATCAAGTTGGTTAGGCCATGATTCTGAGTATTGTGTGGTTGCCCTCCATTTTGTGATTGTAATTTTATGTTAAAGGGCATTAGGATGGGATTGTCTGGTACAGTGAAATAAAAAATGATGTAATACTGTTATTACTGCTAAGCAGTGACAAAATAATTGAATACCCTTTTTACACACTTTAGAGACTCAACATGTCTTATCTCTAACAGGGTTTACTTCACAATTATTCTGAAATGTATGTTTATAAATTAATAAGACTTTCATTCTCTTCTTAGAGTGTCTGAAAAGTGTGATTGCAAATATTACTGATCTAAAATTGTTTAGTTCAGACCTAAAGAATATAAAATTGCTACACATTTAAAATACACAATTTACTTTTATTTGAATTAATCCTAGATTAAGGCAGTTTCCAGTTAATTCATTAAATATTTTCTAAAAGAGTTTCTCTTAAATCATAGAGTATTTCAAATGACTTCAGTTGTAATTATTTAAATACTTTCATAAATTTGAATTGTACATGAACAACCAGAAACTGGTATTTATAATTGATGGACAACTTAAAGCAATTTGAATATTTGTGTGGAAAGTATTACAGAATGCTCACAGAACCCATGAGTTAATTTTTAGGTGAAGGGTGAGCTCCCACAATTAATTACACTTGTCTGAGCATTAGCCCAATCTTTCACCTTCCAATTCCAAATCAAATGCGTGGACAGCATCCAATTAACTAAGAAATTTCAATCCACTTCTTAAACTTAATAAATGATGGTCTCATTAAACTGATGGCATAAATATGCCCTTCTTGATACATTCTTTTTTTAACTTCTAATTTGATGCAGGTAGGGAAAAAAATGGATTTATACAATTTTTGGAAGTAGAGATGAAAATGGTGAAGATCAGTTGAGATTTGGTAAAAAAATATTATGAAAAAATGCGAATGTTGCATTTAAGCATTATTTGAAAACGGATTCCTCAAAATTCTGTTTTAGTGTTGGTTAATTTAAATGGAGGTTCAATTTTCCTGTGGATACATTCTACTAAGTAATGTATAGCAGTTCCAGCACAAGACAGAGAAGGAAAAGGTTGAAGTTAGGGTTTGGTGTATTTTACCCTTATATTTTCCATGTAATATATTTCACATAATCCTCACAAAAATTTTATTACTAGCTTTTACATATATGGAAACTGAGTCACAGAAAATGTATCTATTCTGTTCCATGTTTTGCAGTCAAAAATACATTGGTCTCCAAAGCCTGGCTTCCTATTTCTCCATGCTGTATGTACATGTTAGTATATAAATATGGCAAATCATACAACAGCCAAAATGCAATTGAAGTAAAGCACTACCGATAGGGAAACTGAATTCCAAGTGTCAACGGATCAAACTTTTAAGAAAAAATAAACACAAAACAAAACAAAAAAAGATATTCTTTCCTCCCTTCTTCAATTATTCAACAGTTATTTTGGTCTTATTTTATGTCCTGATCTTTCTCTAGGTGTTGATGATACAATGAAAGAACTAGACAGGTGTGATGAGTGGGGTAGTTGATTTGAGTAATCAGAAACAGAGACCTGAATAATGAAAAGATGTGTTTTATATTTCCCCACATTTATCTAGCTCATGTGAAAATCCGATGATGAAATTTTCAGACCCAAGAACTGATCATATGAAGACCTTAAAGTAGAAACAATCTTGGATTGTATGTGAAATTAAAAAAAAAGAAATGATACCAATGTGACTGTACTGGACCGAAATAAGAGACTGTTAAAAGCTTGTATTCTACTATCGTTTCATACATTCCTTCAAATGTGTCTATTCTACGAAATTACTTTTTATTATAAATATAGATAATATCAATTCCTATTTTCACAGAGAATCCTGTATCACCTAAATGATGTGAAGAAAGCACTATAATTAAATAAGTCAAATTAACATTTAATCTTTATAAAATGTTTTTATAGTACATGGAGATGCTTATGAATTCAAATCTAACTACAATTCCCCAAAAAAAACTTAAAGTCAAGGAACAATGATTTTAAATAACATGAGCAGAGATATTTTGAGAGAAGGAAGTTCTCTCAAACTTAGGATACTTTAACTCCTTCTGCTTTTCACAGCTTTGTCCTTCCTGATACATTGCGATAAACATAGATTTTGGAATTCATCATAGATTTTAATGTTAAACATAGATTTTGGAGTTAAAAAGGACTGCATTGTTATTATATCTTATTATTATTGTGTTGCATTCCACAAATTAATTAAACTGTTAAACCTTGGTTGCCTCATCAATTAAAAATTGATACTAGCATTCTCAAATCAATTCCTCTTGTTCAGTAAAGTCTCTGTTATCCAAACTAGGCACCTGAGAATTATCTTCAATTCCTTCTTCTTTTTCCAAATCCATCCAACACCAGCCCTATTGATTGTACATTCTTAGTGTTGTTAGGTGCCATCGAGTTGATTTTCAACTCAGCAAACCCACGTGACAAAGTAGAATTGTTCCATAGAATTTTGTAGATTATAATCTTTAAGGGGACAGATCACCACGTCTTTCTCCCATGCAGCATCTGGGTGAGTTTGAACCACCAACCTTTCAGTTAGCAGCCAAATGTTTAACTGTTACACCACCAGGACTCCTTACACTCTCAGTACTAATCTAAATGGTCTAAATTTTCAGTGTAGCTAACTATTATCTTAGTTGTATCATCTCTCCCTCCTACTTTTGTTGTAATAGTTCAAGAATTTCTGTATTTCCTGTCAATCTTCCTCTGTTCTCTAATGTAATGTCAATCCTACATCCTTACTGGTTTTCTAAAAGGTAATATGATTTTATCACTACATTACTAAAAGTCTTTTAATGTCTTCCTTTTGCACTTTCGACGAATTCCAAAGCCATTAGCATAATACATAATGCAAGAGATCCTTTTATATTACTGTATGTGTTTATATTTACTTTTCCAATCTCAGCTTAATAACATCCGTTCTCTGTCATCACTCAGATTGTTTTCTAACTAATAGGGAACACTTGCAGTACCAAAACATAAGCCATACGGTAATTTAGTCTTCTGATGCTTTACAGTGATCTCTTTCTCTAGCTTGCTCTCTCTTTTATGCCTCAATCTCCGCAGAGCCAAAACCAGGCTGTGTAACTGACTACACCAGCTGCAAACCATAAATCTACAGCTTTTCAATAAATGGTGAGGACAAGTTAGTTCAAAGTATTTCTAGGGTGTTTTGGATTTAAACAGCATATTACGAGCCCCTAGGTGATATATTCCATCTTTCTCTTGGCCAAGGGTTGGTACTAGAATTCCAGGCATCCCTGAAGATACACACAGAACTACCACAGACAAGCCACAAGTTAAGCCTAGCCTTACAGACTTGACTTACACACACACCTTACACACATTTGACAGTATAATTTCAAGTAGTTTCCTAGATTTATGCTGTCTGTTTTATTTTGTTGGGAAGCTGGTTTTGGTTTCAGTTTTTACCATTTATTTATCTCAGTGTTTGGCCTAGTGCTAGACACTTTAAATATGTTGTCTTTCTATACATTTTCTGTCCTATGCTTTTTATTCTTCCCAGCCTCCAACTGTAGCCCTTTAATGCCTTTTTTTTTTTAAACTGAGCTTCTATTAGATACAGAGTAAATACCAATTACTAGGAGAATTAGTAAGTCCATAAGATATTATATTAAACATTTCTGCCCAATTTACTTCCCCAAAGAGTAGTTTTTTAGAAAAGAGAATTGCTATCTGGAGTAGGCTCCATACAGAAGAAGCCTTCTTAAAACACCTTTTCTACACCAATTGGAGAGTAATTTCTGTTATGGAGACCTAATGAAAACAGCACCAGGAAGGGCCAAAGCTGTTAACTAACACAAGTGCTATTATAAAACAAATATTTTGAGAAATGTTAATGTTGTGGATTCAGTAAAATGTAAATTGTGAGGGTGAAATCAGGCACTTCCGAAACAAAAACATCTTGATAGTTAACATTTTTGTACTCTTATAGACAGGCACAGTTCTAATACTTTCTAAGAGTGCAGGCGGGGGGTCAGATGGCCTGGTTTGCATCCCAGCCCCACTTCTCAATAACTATGAAATCATGAATGAATTGCTAGAATTTCTCTATGCCTCAGTTTCATCCTCTGTGTACTGGGTTATTAATTACACCTACATTAACAGGGCTGTTGTAATGTTTCAACGTGTTAACCATGAAACAACCATACTTTCCACTCATAGAGGTCAAGCCACATGGTAGGGGAAAATGTGAGTACAATCAGAGTGTTGAACAATTGGGTAAAGGAAAGACGGAGCTAAGCAGGAAGGGTCAGACAATTTTACCTAAAATTTTGATAGTAGCTGTTTAATATGTGAAAATCAGGTTATTGCTATCAATACATTTTGCCATAATTAGTATTAGAATGACAGATTTTTTTTCTTGATAGCTATAAAGTATAGTTTACTGTTTGCAATCTTAGTATTGGTAGTGATTAGTGTAATCTGATGGAGTTTTAGCTACCATGCACTTTAAAATCAGTTTTGGAACTTAGGAAAAAAAAAAAAAAAAAAGAGATACCCATGTTAAAAAGATTCTCACTGTGCAGTTTAAGATTTTTTTTTTTTTTGACTTCCAGCATAGAGCAGACATGGAGCAGATATCAAAGATGTAAACAATCATCAGACGGCAACTTTTTCTTAGAAAAATGTAAAATTAACATGATTTTCAGAACTGATAAATATCCTTAGTTTTCAAATATACTTAATGTGATTTTTCAGGGACCTTAAGTTATGTTGTTTTCCAACTTCAAGATTGTTGAGATCTATAGATACTCAGTTTAGAAAGATGTACATTGTTCCTCAATGTCTGCATTCACAAGACATTTATATTTTCAACATGTTTTATAGACAAATAGCTATGTCATTTAAAACATTTTGAGAGTAGCCTGTCGTTATTTACAGTCTATTCAGATTATTTTGTAGTCACGACAAAGAACCTCATGTCTGAGACATTTTGCATATGCAAATAACTAATATAAATGTATAAGTAAATGTAAATAAAAGAATGTTCAAGGGAATTATATGTATTCAGAAAATATGTCAAATTAATTACAATTTTAGTACAACCTTTAGTACAACCATAACATGCGGTTACTGACAATCAACAAGAATGTGCATTAATCTCAGAATAATCACACGGCTACAAGAATATATTACAGGATGCTGAATTGCATTATTAATTTATATAAAATTTCCAAGAAAACACTCCCCCACTTTTACACTTATTTATAGGAATGATCACAGGGGAAATATATTGTGAAATGCACCATGTTTTCTTAATTATCCTAACTGCATGTTAGTTATAGTCTGATGAAAAATTGATCATAACATTTAGAAAACTCTAAACTATTAGCAACAATAGTGCATCTAGAAAACACAATTTAAAGATAGTGTGTATTTTCAAAAAAAGGGGGAAAACTTCAAAAAATGAAATGATACATATGGATACTGCTTTAACAAAATTACTTAATAACTAAAATGATTAACCCATTAAGATGTTTTTTATATTCTGAAAATAATATAGAATACCTGACTCAAATAACTTCAAGAAATAAGTGTGTACTGACATATGTAAGAAAAATCTAAGGATAAGAATACTTAGAAGGAAGGCTGAAATGGTATTATCAAGATTTTGTTACTTCTCCTCTCTTTCTTGTCTTGCTGTACTGAGTTCACTTTCCAGGTTCACGTGGTAACAACTTGGCACTGCAGCTTCGGGTATCATATTCACTTAAACTTTAGATCCAGCATTTAAGTGTTGGAATCGCTTCTCAAAATCTCCATTATAAATCAAACGATGTATTGCATTGGGCAAATCGGCTGCAAAAGATCTCTTTAAAGTGTTAAAATCAAAGACGTCACTTTAAGGACTAAGGTGAGCCTGACCCAAGCCATGGTATTTTCAATCACCTCATACACATGCGAAAGCTAGAAAATGAATACCAAAGACTGGAGAAGAATTAATGCCTTTGAATTATGGTGTTGGTGAAGAATATTAAATATGCCATGGACTGCCATAAGAATAAACCAATCTGTCCTGAAAGAAGTATAGCCAGAATGGTCCTTAGAAGCAAGGATGGTGAGACTTCATCTTACATACATTGGACATATTATCCAAGGGACCAGTTCCTAGAGAAGGACATCATGCTTGGCAAAGTAGAGGGTCAGCGAAAAAGAAGAAGGCCCTCAAGAAGATGGATTGACACAGTGGCTGCAACAATGGGCTCAAGCATAACAACAATTTTGAGGGTGGCACAGGATGGGGCAATGTTTCATTCTGTTGTACATAGGGTAGCTGTGAGTCGGAACCAACTGGTTGGCACCTAACAACAACAGTTGCTCAAGCCAAAAATCCTGAAGTCATCAGTCTTTCTAATACCACATTTGCAATCCATGAGCACTTATAAGAGTTGGACTATTGCAATAATCTATGTAAAAGAAATAGTTATGGAAGAGGGTAGTAGCAACAAAGAGTGACCTGGATTCTGGATACCTTTTAAAGCTGAGCCAACAGAAAGTGCTCATGGATTGCCATGGGATAAGGAGCAGGGTAAAAAGGAGCTTTTTTTTGTTGTTGTTATTGTTTTGTTTTGCTTTACTTTTTTATGGCAAAAAGATCAGATATTTGCCCCTTTTTTAAACATTGCACCATGCTAAAACCTCCCACACTCTCAATTTCTCACAGTATATATCAGATGTGATTGCTGAAGGAGCAAGAGTGAGTATAGACAAAAATAGAAGTGATCAAAAATTGACCCCTAGAACATTCTTATATTTGGATGTCAGAAAGATGAGAAAAAATGAGCTAAGAAGACAGATCGGGATTAGAAAGTATGGTAAATGAAAAACCAGGACAGTATGGAGTAACTGGAAGCAGATACAACAATGTTTCAAGAAAAAGAGATTGATCAACTATACAAAAAGCTGCTGATGAATCAAGTATGATAAGGACTAAGAAATGACCACTGGATTTTGCATGACCATGGTAAGAACAATTTTGGTAGACTTTAGAGTAATAATAGAATATTTTTAGCTGAACAAACAAACAAACAAAGATACAAGAGAATGAACAATTAATGATGCAGAGGAAAGGAAAATTGCCAACATTGTTCTTGAACAAGAAAAAGGGAAGGTGTTCTATTGTAAAAGGGGACAGTTTTCTATAGCACCAATAAGAAAACAGAATATATGAATACAGACCCATGTAGCATGGATTGATCCATGTACTGGGTAAATAGTCTCAATAAAATAGGAAACAAGTTCATCAGTTTAGGACGAGTTTAGGAAACAGATGTGAGGAACTGAAGATGAGAGGAGAGAAGAAACACTATGAAATAGTTAACCCAAAGATAAGGACAATAAATGGATTAAAGAAATACTTTAAGATTTTCACCTAGCATTAGGTGCGTTGTGGAGGTTGATGGTCATGTTTCCGTGTTTTTGTTCTAGCCATATTCATTGTGGTGGACAGGTAAGGTGCAGTTAGAGAACTGGACTTTACTAGGGTCACCATTTGTATGTGGGTTAAAAGAATGATTCCAATGACTTAGCATGGACAGGGGAAGAATGGGGTCAGGAAAATAGTAATAGTGAAAAGTTAGTAGAATTAATAGGTTTCTGCATATTATTTTGGTTGTATTTCAGTTTGTCATGTATTGCATTAATAGATAAGTAAATAATAGATTCTTCATAAAATCTTACTAATGAATAATGTGACTGAACATAAAATACTGTAACGATTTACATTCAGTTTAAACATAGTATTTGGAATGATTAGTTATGTACCAATGAAATTAACATAAAATGTAAATACACTCATAAAATAGAACAGTTAGGAACTTCTGAAGAATCATATTCAGTAAGGCTACATTTAGGATTTGTGACATGTTTTGCAGAAATCTGAAAATATCAGCAGTATCAGATGCATTGTCATATTGCCAGACAGCTTTGATTTATTTGAAAGATCATTATGGTTGGATGTTTTCCCAGAACCACTCTGCTTTGTGCAGTAGATTCAATCTAAATTAGAGGAGGTCTGACCATTAGTTACATAATTGCAGCTGGGTACCAGTTAATACTCACTGTTTCAGGGAGAGACTTAAAATGTCTAGATGAAAGTGTAGCTTATCGCTCAAGTGTCATTATTTGTTCAATGCAGTTCATTTCATACAGAAATAAATGAATAATATTACTGAAATATAAGTTATCCTAAGGGTGTGCATAACTGTATTGCCAGAAGTTTTCAGAATCCCATTCTGAAAGCCACTGGAGTTAAAATAACTCTCAGACTTTTTGGGAGGGAGGAGGAGCATTTTTGTCCCATGGTGAAGACCAAGTGTGGATTCCATGATGGTTCATGCTTTTGTCTTCCATTTCTTCTATATATATTCCAACAATTGAAGGGTAGGGAAAGCATTCTGTTCCTTAAGGAGAAAAACATAAATCAAAAAAAATGCATTATGATTCTATTTTAAACTATAAAATAAGTGTATAAAGAATAATATAGTAAAATTTCACAAAAATCCAAGACTATCTACAAAGTCGTTTTCAATTTTAGGGTTTTCTATTGTTTGTATAAAAACATGTTCTGTTTTCACTTCAGTGTATTGGATTTGGAATATAATCTATAAGAAAAAAAATTTTGAAATAAAATATATAATAAGCACTACTCAAATATTTAAACTTAGCTCAGTTACCAGTAGTTTTTACCCAAAGGTCAATAATGAGAATCATGTGTATATTATAAACATTTATTATTAATGTATTATGCATACCATAGCAAGTCAATGTCACATTCAGATATAACACAACACTTTCTAGAATTAACTTTTATATTTTAAAGTGTACTCATTGAAATTATATAAGTTAACTTACATGGCGGAAAAAAAAAAAACAACAACAAGAAAACCTGATAATGTAGCTAAGAGAACGGGGGTTGAATCATTTGATAACTAATGTGGTTATTAACTTTCTTCTAAGAGAAATCTCTAAAGGGAAGTAGACTGGCTTTGAGATACCTTATATTTAACTGTTTCTGCTCTAAACATCTATTCGTGAAATTTAGGCCCTTGTGCTTATATTCCATTTAACATAAATAGTTCAGAAAATACTTTAATACTTTACAGTCCAATGTTAGATAAAAGTTTTTGGTACATGTTTTGTCGACTTGTAAAACATACGCATGTCTGATTTCTCTAATTTCTATACAGTCAACCAAAGATACAAGAAATCATTGAACGTGTATGGATTTCAATATCATAAGAATGAAATTAACTGAGATATGCCAATTGAAATATAAATGACTGCTATATTATCTACTATTATAATCATTTATATGACAACTTTCATGCTCAGAGGGACAATCTCATTGAAATTTAGTGTTATAATAATTCAAAGCTTCGTACAGGTTATAAAATGCAACTACTAAGCAATATATCAAATAAGTTATTTACCAGATTATGATGAGTGTTTTTTTGGCTTCCACTTCTGCAGTTGGATTCAGTATCATATTAATTAGCTTAAACATTTTATAGTGAATATTGGAAAGATAGACATATTTCAGAAATGATGAGTTCCAGTGTAAAATACAAATTATTTAAAGATTCTAAAATTGTGATGTTTTCAACATGGCTAATAATAGAAAAGAAAGTGACTGGAACTAAATCCTCTCCCCTGTCCAGGATTTGTTGTAGTTAAGCTTCTGTTAGAATCCAGGCCATAAATCAATTACCTTATAACATGATTTCTAAATGTTTCCTTTTTTTAAAACATCATAAAATTAAACATAAGTTACCAGATTGTCCAAGCTTTTTTAAAACCTGAAATCTTTCCCACCTATACAACAATATAGTTTGCTGTATTTTATTCTATTTTCTCTTTTGTAGAAAGTAGAGGTATTTATCTCTCTCTCTCAGGGCCAAGCTCTTCACACTCAACAAATCTGATTCTTTGACTAACTTAAAACAGTACCAAATCAAATCATCAAAAGCATTAGCATTTAAGGTTTTGTAAAGCCCCAAGTTGTTTCCTTATCATAATATAGCTGAGAAAATTTAAATGTAAAGAAATATTCAAAATGTGTACACTTCAAAAACACACACATATACACATTTTAAGTATTACTGATTAACACAGATGGTTGTCCAGTTCACAACCATGTACTATTAATATATTAATAGACCCAATTGAAATACACGAAAATACATCACTCTCCAAGCAAAACAAAACATATAAACAAAAAACCCTTCCTTGAGAGTCTGATTCATCCATTTAAAACGCACTGTAAGAAGCATATTAAAAAGTGCACGTTCATTTTTTTACTAAGACTTTCTGGAAATAAGAGATCTTTATTCCAAATTATAGTTCCACAGCTCATAGACTGAATTTCCCATTAATTCTGAATTACTAGAAACATGTGAAAGATCCCCGGATTGGAATATTTTAGTTCCATAATAAGTCCTGCTAGAATCATGAAGGATAACTGAGTGGGCAATTAAGTGACTGAGTCTCTGAGTCAGGAATGAATTTATTTTTTCTGGATGTAGATATTCAGTAATAGCTTGCCCCATTAACAAATGTAGTTGCAGCATGGTAAGACACAGCCAATTTTTATAAAATATACCCAGACGTACCAAAATGACTGTTTTCAGTACTATTTTTTTCCCCAAATAACACGTTTGTAACCAAGCTAGGACTCATTCAAATTAAAAAAAAAAAAAATCATCTACTGACATTATGTATATATCTTAAACACCACACACACACACACACACACAAATCCAAGAGAAATTTGGTTATGTCTCATATCATTTGCTATACAATTTACAAAGGGCTTTTATATACATTATCTTATTAATCCTATTAATCTTATTATTTCTGTTTTACGAATATAATCAGACTGATAAAAACAATGAAATATTAAACATTTTCACAAGCTCACAAAGGCTATTAAATACTGTAATCATATCTTTAAGCTAGGTTATCTCCTTCCAGTTCTCACTGAAAAATGGTTAAATATAATAATCACAAAAATGGCAAGTTATACAGTCAACATTGTTAATTTCAATTCTATTTAGATGCTTACATTTTCATTTCTAGGCTTGAGAAAAATATTTGAAAATGTAATATGACTCTAGTTTCTTATTGTGCTAGTTTCCACCACTCAACTATTAGCCATTCTTATTTAATCTCTAGTGATTTTCACTTTCTAATTCAACAAATAATCATACCGATATATTCTAGGAGCTGCACTGCCTAGTAGGGACATATGCATGAGTCACCAGATATTGTATTTGTCCTCATGTCCTTCACTATTTTAATGGGTATATAGTTAATAAAAGATCTAACTTTGTCTGGGAAATTGTGGCAGGCAGAGTAATGGCCCCAAACGATGTTCAGATCCTATTCCTCAGATCCTCTCAATATATTAGACTACATAGTGACAGGGACTTCAGGATCTTGAGATGGGAAGATTATCTTGGACTATTTCAGTGGGCCCCATGTAATTACAAGGGTACTTACAATAGAGAAAGCGATGCGATGAAGAGAGCAGAGTCATGTGATGCGGTGCCAGGAGCCAAAGAATGAGGACAGCATCCATTCTGAAAAAGTCAACAAAACAGATTCTCCTTGATAGCCTTCAGAAGGAACCCAGCCCTGCGGACACCCTGATTTTTGCCCAGCAAAGCAAATTTCAGACTTCCGGCCACCAGACCTGTAAGATACCAAATTTTTTTGTTAAATATTTTATTGTGTTTTAGGTAAAAGTTTACACCGCAAGTTAGGTTCCCATTTAACAATTTTTTTAGAAATTGTTCAATGACATTAGTTACAATTTTTGCATGTCAGCATTCTCATTATTTTCATTCTGTTTGTTCTGTTTCCGTTCATCTAGTTTCCCTGCCTCTCCTTGCCTTCTCTTCTTTGCTTTCGGGTAATTGCTGACTATTTCGTCTCATATACTTGATTGTTTAGAGGAGCACTCATGCGTGACATTGTTTATTTTGTAAGCCAATCTATTATCTGGCTGAAAAATGACCTCCAGGAGTAGCTTCAATTCCAAGTTCAAAATCTATCTTACCGTGACACTCTCTCAAGTGTTCCTCTAGTCTCTATCAGTATTTTATGTTGCTTTAAGCCACTAAGCTTGTGGTATTTTTTTACAGTAGCAATACAGAAGATAACTAATACAGAAAGATAATAAGTCTTCCCTATTTTACTAGAACGAAGAGGTAGAGATAAGAAGATGTAATGCAACATGTTTTCAAGAAGAAATTGTAAATTCAAGAGTTCCTGATATTGGAAGGACTTTTGTTTTTTTCAGGAACTTTTGATGGACTCCATAAAGACGTAGTGGGCATATGACAGAATAATATGACACATGACTGGGAAGGCAGGTGGAAACTAACTTACATTTGGCATATTGGCCTTTTTTAAAGATTTTTTTGGACATTTTATTAAGATCAATGAGAAGGTATTTAATTGTTTTAAAAAGAAGTGGCAAAATTACGGTTTAAAATTACTCTCTATGTTGTGAATAAAGTGAATTTGGAAAGTGCAATTGAGAATGGATCCTTAGGGTCCAAATAGAGGTTGTCTCTGTTACGTAAGTAACATATGGATGACAATATCAGCTAGGGAGGTGGCCAAAAGTATACAAACAAGTAAACAATATGGTGAAATGTTGAAGAGGTAAAATCAACTGGATTAGTTGAATGGGAAAGAAAAAAAAAAAACTTGTTAAGAATTATTTCCAATTATCTAATGTGACCATCTGACATCTGAATAGTGGATCTGAATGGTAGTATCAGCTGTGCTAGGATCCTTGCAGAAGTAACCTACCTGGGGAGGGAAGGCAGCCAAAGGGTATGCATTTAATTTTGGATGTTTAGAGTTTGATTCAAAGATTTAATATAATATGCAGTATTCACAAGGAAATGCTCTGTAAATATCAGCTGCTCTCACTCTTAATTTAACATGGAAATTTCAAATTACAAAAAACTCCCTTTGACTTCAGGGGGAGCTTTCTGCTCAGTCTGAGAAGTAAAGGAGTGTGGGCAACATTCCAGATTATGTGAAATAATTGTCATCAATTTTATAACATTACAAATTTTGTATAATAATCATAAAACACAAACAACTGGTATTTAAATTACATCATTTATGCTATAAAATTCCAATAATATAGCTTTTATTTGACCTTACCAATAAATTGTCTTTTCCCAACTTCCCTGAAAAACACCCCCTGGACTACCAACACACACATGCAAATACATTTTAACCTTATTTTTTTTTTCAATTTTTTTATTGTACTTTAGGTGAAGGTTTACAGAACAAATAGTTTCTCATTAAACAGTCAGTACACATATTGTTTTATGACATTGGTTAACAACCCCACGACATGTCAACACTCCTTTCTCGATCTTGAGAAACTTTATTTTTGGTGAAAAT
>NW_004444031.1:9343117-9378448 GCF_000243295.1 Trichechus manatus latirostris | reverse complement strand
ACCATAGATGAAGGTTTGCAGAACAAATAGTTTCTCATTAAACAGTTAGTACACATATTGCCCTATGACAATGGTTAACAACCCCATTACATGTCAACACTGTCCCTTCTCAACCTTGGGTTCCTTATCACCAGCTTTCCTGTCCCCTCCTGCCTTCTAGTTCTTGTCCCCGGACTGCTGTGCCTCATTAGTCCTGTTTTGTTTTATGAGGCTGTCCAATCCCTGGTTGAATGATGAACTTCGGGAGGGGCTTCACCATTGAGCTAACAGGGTGTCCGGGGTCCATACTCTCAGGGTTTCTCCAGTCTGTCAGGGCCAGTAAATCTGGTCTTTTTTTGTGAGTTAGAATTCTGTTTTACATCTTTTTTCCAGCTCTGTCCAGTACCCAATATTGTGATCCCGGTCAGAGCAGTCAGTCGTGGTAGCCAGGCACACCATCTAGCTGTACTGGACTCAATCTGGTGGAGGCCTTGGTAGCTGTGGTCCATTAGTCCTCTGGACTAATCTTTTCCTTGTATCTTGTTCTTTTCATTCTCCCTTGCTCCCGAAGGGGTGAGACCGGTGGAATATCTTAGATGGTGGCTCACAGGCTTTTAAGACCCCAGACGCTATTCACCAAGGTAGAATGTAGAACGTTGTCTTTATAAACTGTGTTATGACAATTGAGCTAGATGTTCCCCGAGACCATGGTCCACACAGCCCTCCGCCCAGCAATTCAGTCCCTCAGGGAGTTTGGATGTGTTTATGGAGCTTCCATGACCTTTCCTTGTACAGGTTGTGCTGCTTCCGCAGTAATGTGTACTGTCTTACCCTTCACTGGAGTTACCACTTATGTATTTAGTCCCCCCCCAACTCCTCCCATCCCTCGTAACCAACAAAGATTGCTTCTTTTTCTGGGTAAACTTTTACATGAATTATACAGTGAAGGTCTCATACAATATTTGTCCTTTTGTGGTTGACTTATTTCACTCAGCATAATGTCCTCCAGTTTTGTTCCTGTTATTCTCTTGTGCTGAGTTCCTTTTGTTTGTGGATTATTTTTCATTTCTTTTGTTTTCATAGGTTTTGTTTTTACTGAGACTGTATGTTTTTCTTCTTTATTTTGATGAGTAGGTTTGTTAACTTTCTTTGTGGTTACCGTGAAATTTACCCTTATCTTCCTAGATTTGAACCAGTCTATTATTACTTGGTATCGCTTGACTTCCTCTCCATTAGAAGGTTCTATATTTACACCGTTTATTCCCTCTTTTATTGTTCTGATGCTGTTGTATTTATAGATTAACCTACCTGGTTCCCCGTTGTAATTCTTTTGGTTTTGCATAGTCCTTGAGGTTCATTTCCTAGGTTTGTATCTGGCTAGTACAATCCTGTGTCCTATATTTAGCCTGTGGTCTGATACTGTTTGTTCTCAGATTGAAGGACTTCCTTTAATAAGTCTCGCAAGTTTGTTTAACCTCATTTTAATATATTTAGATAGGAGCATATCAAAATTATAATTTTAAATTTTTTCTCCAAGAGGTAAATTATATGAAACTTGATTCAATTTATAAAATGGAACTTCATATTTCTTAATGAGATTTATTTTTGTAAATATAAATGAAATGTGCTAAAATTTTTTGTGAAGGTAGAATCAAAATGCACTTTGGACAATCCCTTTCCTGAACCTATAATACAACAGTCATAAAGGCTTATTCTTTCAATTATCTACCTTAGGGAGAGACTAGTGGAAATTTCATACACCTCAGATCTTATGAAGCTCTTACGTCACTAGGAAGAATTTCTAAGGCTTTGGGAAAGAGAAATGTTTATCACAACGTAAAGCACCTTCTGAGTCAGTCTGTTCAGGAAGATTTGCTGACACTTTTATTGAATTCTTGAGGGTTTTATCCCTCTAGCTATTACTCTCAAATGCATGAGCAAGAAAAGGCCAGAGCCCTATAGGACTTTAATATGTGTCTTTGTGTAAATGTTTACCAAAGCTAAGAATATTTCAGTAGGTCAAAGCTGTGTTGTCTGTGAGTTTTCTATCATGATTGACATCTTTTCTTTCATATCAGTACCTCATGGTGGTTAAGGAAGACTTGAGTTCAGATCTTGTCTTTGACACTTACTTGCTTTTTGACTTCATATAAGTAACAATCTTTCTGAAGATATTTCTTATTGTGAAAAGTGAGATAATTACACTGATATAATTGTGTTGACCTAAGGTTAAATGAGGTTACCTATTCAAATAATTTTTCAGAGCCATTCACCCAAAGTAAGTTTTCAATCAGTTGTAAATTCATCAACCTTCTCTCCAAGTGGTTCCCTTCTGTTCAATTGCTTTTTCAATTTGGTTTCAATTGCTTTCTCTTTTGACTCTAGATTCATCTGAACTTTATTCAAAGACACTCAGGAAACAGAACACTGTGTGATATTTACCATCCCTGGCCAGTCTATTTTTAAAATAAAAGTTAAAAAATTGGATTGGAAAATCTAAGGGGAATGAAAAGAATCTGATTCCCACAGAGTTTTTCCTGTCTTTGGGACTTATTAGACAACAGTTTTGCCTTAGTCACACTGAAAATTATTTGTATTAAAGCACTGCATACACTTAATATAACTGTAGCCTATCAATGTATCAAAGATCATAAAGATGGTGCATTTCCGGGCAAAGTTTCGTCCTGTTTTACATAAGGTCACCATGAGCTGGAGTCACCTTGACGGCAGCTAACAACAGCAACCTATCAACTTAGGTTAGAAAAACTTATTTTGAGTTGACTTTATATTATCATTGGGAAATTAAGGAATTAATTAAAAATGAGCAAACAGGTAGACTAAATCAAATCTAGCTAGTCAAATCATTTCTACAGAGCTTTTTGTAGCTAAAAAATACCAGAGATCTTTAGATGAACAAATATATCATATATCACTCATATCAATGGAGAGTGGGAGAGGATGGTTCAGAGAGAAGGGGTTTTCAGCCAACGAATCGACTTCAGTCCTGGACCGAGAGGGCAACACTCTTATATTGACGTACTGTGGCATGAGATCCCTAATAATGAGGTGGCCAGGACCTCATTTTTATGGCTCCATGAAATAGCTCACAGAATAGCATGTTAGTCCCATAATTATGATAAGCAATAATTATAAGATCAAGTTATTATAGTCTGTATGGTGAGAGGAAAACTTGTACTAGGCTAGTACAATTGATGAGGTCTCTGCAAAAAGCTTCATTTTATTTTTAACCTCATTACACACTTGGCACTAATGAGAGGTTGAAGTTTTCTTTAGCTCACAATGCACCAAGGTTAACTAAAAGTGTGATATTGGTACAATTATATATCTCACTATTTATCCGAATACTATGATACAGAAACAGAGGTAGGTGAAAATCTAGCAGCATTCATTTTCATTATAAATGCCCTGTTTCATTGCTTTTAACACACTAATGACTATAAAATATCATTTAGTATAATTCTACATTATCCCAAAACTTGTGCCATTATCTTGAAAGAAGAAATAGGCCACAGCTAGAATTTATCTATAGCCTACTAAAAATAGTTCTTTCATTAGTTTTATTTAAAATTTGTTTGTTGTCACTCAGTTACAGTGAATTAGTGAAATCAATAAAGCTCCACTTGAAGATTTGGAAAAAAAGGAGCAATACTTTAATATTTATTCAACAAGAATATAGAGCAACCATTTAGTGCCAATTGTTTACTGCACACTAAATTGAAATAGACACCATGTCATCCAATCCAATCTACCATAAAATCAAGTATAAACTATGTGACACTGAGCAAACTATTTAACCAATCTAAGCATTAATTTCCCCACATGTTAAATGTTCGATTACCATATATACGCATATATACATATATATGTGTATATATATATAGTTATATTAATACAAGAAGCAGAGTGCTATAATAGAAAGCACTGTGGGTTTTTTTCCTTCTATCTTTCCACTCTCATCTCAATTGTTACATTTTTACATGTCATAAAGTTAATTAGTACATGAGAGGTCCAAAATAGCCAGAAGGCAGTTTTTACTTCCAATTCATTGGTTCCCTGGTTGAAGCATTTTTCCTTTAGTCCCTAGATGCATTGGTCGAGAGAGACTACTTATAACCAAAATTTTTGATTTTTGGACTCATGAATTTTTGTTTGTAGGAGACTCTCCAACAAATATCAGTGCTTGATTTAAGACCTGCTGTATGTTGAAGCCCTGGTGGCACAGTGATTAAGAGCTGAGGCTGCTAACCAAAAGGTTGGCAGTTTGAATCCACCAGCTGCTCCTTGGAAACATTATGGGGCAGTTTTACTCTGCCCTATAGTGTTGCCATGAGTCAGAAATGATTTGACGGCAATGAGTTTAGTTTTTGGTTTTGGTATCTTGAAGATACCCCAATGCTTCAGAAGGTTGTCTCCAATCTAGAGCATAAATTGAGCCTTCATCATACTTTCTATCAAGATTTTTCTCAAACTAGCTGTTTAGTTATAAGGCCAATGAATTCCATATGCATGAGTCCATTTTCACATTTGTCAATAAAGTATAATACAGTTTGGATTAGCCCAGCATTAGATAAAGCATTGTGTAGGTCACAATGATGATGCTGGCAGAAGGGCAATGGGCAGGTAAGACAAGTCCATAACTGAAAATGCAACTCTCCCTAGGAGCCCAAAGTATTTCTGTCTCCTTGATAGAAGCGATGCAATATAATCAACCTGCCAGCTAATAACTTGCTGAAGCCCATTGGATGTACTTGTAAACCAGCTCTCAGAGAGAAAAAAAATTCTGGTTTATATTTTTAGTTGATTTCCATGCTTTTCATATTCCCATCATGGCCAATTTCATGCTACCAACATTGATGTCACTAAACATGAAGTTGGGAAGAGATGTACACAATTGACTATTAAGGATCTGGTAACAGTCAGTGCCAGCACAGCACTGCTGGTGTCAGTTTGAAACTTTGGCATCGGCTGTAGCCATATCAACCATAATTACGAGACTATTTTTTTTTTTTAAGCCCATATCTGTGCTCAACGAATATATCAGCAGTCTATCTCCAAATCCGTTTTGAGGGTCAAGTTCCTGGAGTAGTGAAGAGGATGTAGGATAATGAAGAGTGATGAACAGAACAAGCAGAAAATATCAGGCTCCTATAGAAACCCTAAGTAACAGCTAGTAGTGAGTGGTAGATATTGAGGATTAGAATCTGAATAGTATGACTCTAGAGCCCATCATCTAAACCATGCCTCATCTATTTTGTATTCAAGATTGTATAATATAATGATTGTTGTTGTTCTTAGCTGCCTTCAAGTCAGCAACCTAGTCATGGCAAATCCATGTGTTACAGAATAGAACTTCTCTGCAGAGTTTTCTTGGCTGTAATCTTTATGGAAGCAGATCACCAGGTCTTTCTTCCACAGAGCCACAAGGTGAGTTTGAACCATCAAACTTTAGGTTAGCAGCCCATCTCAAACTGCTTGTGCCACCCAGGCTTTTTAATTATCAGTAAATTCATAATCTCTGAGATGTATGTATATATACACACACGTATATATATAGTTATAGATGTATATATGTGTATGTATGCATAAAATTTATACAATTCATTGGAAAGAATATAAAAAAATAAACATTTTAGTATATTCTAGCTCATAGTGATGTCTATGCTATACAAAGCACAGTGTTTCCATATTCTCAAAATATTTTATTTCCTGTTTTGGGTTATCCCAAATTCTAGGTGTATAGGGACAGAACAGAATACTGATTATACTGATGGTGCTCATTTAGAAAGATGAGAAAACAGTACACTATAGATTAGTAGAAGGTTTGAAGTTAGATGAGATAAATTAGAAAAGTACAATAATATTGACATTTCTGAACCACAAGGAAAATGATTTATCCAGTAGTTTAAACTGATAGCAGTTTAAACTGGTGAGTTGGTCCTTGAAATACCTAGTACTTTTAAAAATGAATTATTGTAGAATATCTCCTAGTAAAGTTTAGTCTTGACTGCTCAATTTATCTGAAATAGATATAACATCCTTAGTTTGTTTCAGACTTTGGAAAAAAAAATTATGGAATGCTCCTTCCATAGATCATGTTACACTTGTATTCACCCCACCATAATAATATTGAAAAGAAAAGGACTAAAAGACCAAAATTAATCCAACAAGTTAACATACACTTTTATATTATATAGAAGGCAATGACCAAACAATGCTGAAGAATTGGTCACTTTCCTTTCTGCCCTCACTCTGAGGAAAGAATTCAAATTGTATGTTCTGCCTGTCTTGAGTTGTAGTCTATGAATTGCTTGTTCATTTTAGGGACAATTGACAGAGCAGTGGTGCCTGTAACCAATAGCTGAACCTCTGTGGGGAACTGAAAAGGTGAAGGAATGACCTGAGCTGTTAATTACTTTCCTGAGGGCAGAACTTGTGGTTGATGACAAAATCTTTTCCCAGACTTTCCAGGACATAATCCCATCACATGAGACCTTGCCAAAGCGAATATAATTGGATGTAGCAAAAAGGTACAGACCTCTCACAGTATTACAGAACAGGTGGGCAATAGAGACATTCTGAAATTTATCTAAACAATAACAGGATTTACATGTATTATTGATGTCCCCTCAGAGCAAGCATTTCATTATGCTTGTAAGCAATCTTGAAGTTCCTCATTTAATAAGCGGTATATTTATTACTAATTCTGAGCCTTAGAAGACAAAAATGGCAACACATTGGGATACTTCTTGTAAGGTTGAGATAGTACTTGTAAATTCAGGCTTTCCTATTGCATAGGCTTTGTTCTATTCTTTCGTTTTATTGTACATGGGGTAGCTATGAGTTGGAACTGACTAGATGGCACCTAACAACAACAACAACATCATATAATTTGTATTTAATTATATAAAATACAATTTCCATTTTAATCCTTTTAAAATAGGAAATTCAATTTTTGCATGTTAAAACAAAAAGAAATAAACTGCAAAATATTATTGATTGTTTTCTACTCTGATCTCTTGATATATACTTTTAAGACATTGTATTACATGTGGTAATATTAAATAAGGGTGACTTTTACAGGAGAAATAACATTAACTCAGTTAGTATTATTTTCACTGTAGTACATGTAGAGTAAATATAGAAGCTAGCATTGAAATGACTAAAATATAATAAACAGTATGCTTTCAAAGATATTAGAAATTATGTTTGGAAAAAAGAAAACCACAGTTTTATATTAAAATGAAAATACAAAAGCAGTGAGGATGAAGTATCTTTCAGTTGAAATAGTTTTGAAGAATGAAAAGGGTTGTTTTTCACCTTGCTCATAGCTTTGTAATTGAAGCCTAGGGTGTAGGTAGCATGATCACTTTAGTCAAGAAAAGGGGTATAGATGGATACATACATATATATGTATATATATTTCTCTGTATGTGTGTTTGTGTTTATTATTTCAGTATAAATTCAGAGCAAAAATAATTGCCTAAGGCAGAGTACACGTATTCCAATTTGATTTCCAACAGTAAATCGTCTGTCATTTAAAAAATATATCATGTTACTTCTAAACCTATAAGCTGTTTAGAAAATGAGAATCAAGTGAAACAAACCATTATTAGTACATGTTGTCATGATAGCTCTGCTAAATATATCATTTTTTTATTTGCATTATGCTTTCTAATTTCTTTTTATTTTCATGTCCTCTTCATTCATCAATATTCTTCTGCACTAAGAAAGAAATCGAACTAAAATGTCAACAAATATTTATCATACTTGCTTCCAATAGTCCACCTTTCTTGCTGCTTTTCTTATGTTATTCTCATGCTCAAATATCAACTTCAAACATTCTGACTACATGATGCAATAGGTTAAGATTTTCTTCTTGATATTTGTAACTCAATATTCTTTTCACATGTTATCCAACCAGAGTCATTTTAAGTCATTAATCTAAAGGTTGAGCAACTTCCATGGATGTATTAATTTATTAAGAAATGGAGCGAATGGGAAATCATCTGCTTCAATTAGGTAAGTATACTCATTGTTCCCAGGTGACCACATTGTGTTCTTTCTCTTTTTACATTTGCCAGCAAATATTTTGGTGAATTTCTTTACAGTTTCCATCTGTACAAATCTCAATTTCTGCTGTCCCAAAGAGACTTTCACTAACTTGAGACTGAACTATTGTTGTGTGTCGTTGAGTTGATTTTGACTCATAGCGATCCTATAGGTCAGAGCAGGGCTGTCCCACTGGGTCCTAGGCTGCAGTCTTTATGGGAGCAGATCGATAGGTCTTTCTCCCACGGAGCCACTGGCTAGGGGCGGATTATCCAATAGGCAAGGGGCTTACCTTGTCTATCAGATCGCCTGTAGTGAACAATTCCACATTTTTCCAGTACATCAGAGATTCTGCTGTTAGATATGGCTGGCATCTGTTTCTCTCCCAACCCCAGAGCACCTTCCTACAGAATCAATGCCTCTTTTCAAATTTACAGTCCCTGACAGGGCTGGATGGCCCAGTAAGTAAGGTAAGCAAGGGCTTACTTGCGCTTACAGAATGACAGGGAAATAAAAAATATTTCCTGGATCTAAAGTTTACAGTTGACATTTCTTGCCTAAGTAAAATATTTTAACTGAAGTCAGAGTTTCCTAACACAATAGACAAAATGTCCAGGATACAACTGAAAATCACAACAATTTTCAAATGCTGAAAGAACAACAACACTGTGATACCATGAAGCAGAAACGTCACAACTGAGTATAAAAAAGATAATCAACTGACATGAACATCAAAGTGAATTGGATGTTGGACAATTATTGGATAAGAATTTTGAGGCGTCTATAATATAAATGTTTCAACAATCAACTACAAACTCTTCTGAAACAAATTTAAAAAAATCTCAGCAAAGAAATAAAAAATTATAAAACTAACCAAATGGAAGTTATAAAATAGGAAAATTATTATTATTATTATAGTACTGAAAAATTTAATAGCTGAAATTTAAAAAAAAAAAAAAAGCTCAGCAAATGAGTTCAATAGTAAAGTGAAGATGGTAGAGAACAAAATCAGTAAACTTGAAGACACACATTTTACCTAATCTAAACTATAGTATTTATTTCTTAGAATGCTGGGGAAGATGTTACAACAAATCTTGAATGCAATAAACATATTTTAAGTTATTCATCAGGACCAGGTATGGGTTTTGTAAATTATGATGAGTACGGTAAAGATGCGGAATGCTCAAATTCTTGATATGATGCATATTAGGTTCTCAGCTGTTGTATCAGCTCTCTGAAGGACATGAATAACATGAATGATACTTTAGCGTACCCCGAGACATTACAGGTAGACACTTTGAATTATTTTTACCTACTATCTAGGCTAAATATCTTGTTCCATGCTCTGGCCTTTACTTGGCTATTTGTACATGCTTTGTGCCCCACTGAAAGGAGTTTAGTTTTCCAGAAAGAGTTACAAACACTCCAGGATTCTGCTTGTTAGCGACGTATTCTCTATATATATCGTCTTCTCTAGCTACTCTTTTGCGAGGTAATCTCATACCAATTATACCTTTTTAATCTTGTCTATGTGCCATTATTAGCACAATTACATCTTCAAACCTGAATTCATACCCGAATTATCAATTTCCATTTTAACTTCTTACTTGATATCTTTGCTTGGATTTCATTCTCAAAACAGAAATATTTATTTTTTAGAACTTCCAAGCTTCTTCTTTCCCAGAATTCCACATCTCATTACATGGTACCATCTTCCTCCAATTGTTCACGCCCAAAACTTAGAATTTATCTTTTATTCAACAAATAAATATTTAATGAGCACTTAATCGCTGCCACAAATATTTTCTTCATTTGTCCACAGGCATCATGTTCAACCCAAATTCCAAAATATGTACCAAATATACTTAAATTTCTCCATTTTTTAACACCTCAGTAGTCCAAACTGCAATGAACTGTCATACGGACTGATGCAAATAGCTTTCAAACCATTGCTATTATTCCCCTACAATCTATTCTGAATAACCTGTGTCAGCTGTTATAAGCAATACATCAAACCAAATCATTTTCCCCTTTAATGCTTTTCAATTGAATAGACTGAAAATTAACATGCAAAACTCTTACCCTGATCTACAAAGCTCTACATGACCTGACTCTTGTGTCCTACTCTTCAACTTCACCTTCTATTTCTCTCACACTTGCTTACTATGCTTCAGCCACACCAGGCTTGAAGTTCACAGACAATGCTTAATTGTTTCAGACCTGAGACTGATACACTTTCTCCCAGGTCTTTACAAAACTGTATCCTTCTGGTATGAAGATTATGGTTTAAGCATATGCGTCCGGAGAGGCTTTGTCATAAAACCTATTTCTCTTTAATATTATTCCCTTTTATTTTCATTATAGCACTTGTCATTAACTATTCTTTTTATTTATGTATACCTTTAGTGTTTTTCTACTCAAATGCAAGCTTGATGAAAACAGGAACCTCATTTTCTTTTGAACTGCTAAATTTTCACTGTCAAGAAATATGACTGATATCAAGCAGATATGCAGAAAACATGAGTGGAATAAAGAAATAAATTAATTCCATATTGTATAGGAAAAACAGCCAGTAAAATGCTCCCATGAAAATACATTGTCATATAATTATTAAAAATGATACACAAACCAAAGTTTTTTACATATATAAGAGGGATTATAAAGCAAAAGAGAAAAACTTGCCCTGAGCTGTAGACTCTGAAGACCCTTCTGTGTTCCTATATGTAAACATTTTATTTGCATCTGATTAAGCCCTTGAATGTGGGAAGAAATATCCTCCTTGATTTTAGAGGTGGAAAAGACAAAGTAGTAGGTAAAGGAGAGGAGATGTTTCTCTTTGTCATGAGGTGAAAAATAAGTATCTGGCTTGTGTTCGCTAGTAAGTTAAATTGAGACTCAGGTCTCATTTACTTCAGAAATCATCAGAAAATAAGTCTTTTAAAGACATTAGTTTGCAAAATTGTCCAATTTTTTTTTTTACAATTACATTAATGGAACCACTGTAAGACTTTATAATAATAATAAAAAAGCTAACAATTATTCAGCATTTACTGTGTACTAGGCACTGTAATAATTGTTTTTACATTGATTATCTCACATAATTTCTATAATAATAAAAAGAACTATGAGGTAGGAAATATTTTTTACCCCATTTTACAAAAGAAAACTGCTTAGATTGGTTCATTAACTTGACTAAAGTCTCTTAGGGTTTAAAATGTGGAGTTGGAATTTGAATACAGATAGCCCGTAATCATAGCCATTAATCCTTTCTGAATTTGACCAAATTAGTTTGCAAGAGTCAGTCAAAATTCAGTATTATTTTATTGTGAGCCCACTTAATTTATGGTATTCCATTAATTTTCAAAGAGTATTAATAGCAATTTTATATCAGACATTTTACCTCTCCAAATTTGATTAATAAGATAACTTGCAATATAAATGTTATTTACTTTTCAGTCTAGCTCTTAAGTGCAAGTAAGCTCTAAGAATAAATCCTCCATCCTTTCTTGTTAATTTTTCTACCATTGTTCCATATCTATACTAATGATTTTAATTCTATCTATTCATTATTTCCAACTGAATTTTTTTTGTAGCTAACTCAAATTCATCAAAACCAAAACAGAAGTTATCAACTTTTGCTAAAACCATTGTTCCTGTTATTCCTTTTGTTAGGTGATAATATTCCCTCAGTTACGCAAATAGAAACTTTGAATTCTTCATATAGGTTTGTTTTTATAATATGCATACATTATTTAAATGTCTAAGTCATTCTTAATTTGTTTCTGTAACCTCTTCACAGATAATTGACCAACGTCTTTTTAATACAATTCTGTATCTGAAATGTACTTCAAGTTTATCTTTCCTCTCCTGTACCTAGAGTAGGCAGTTATTGAGGATATTATTTGTTTACTTCTTAAACATCAATCATTAATTTAAAATGGTTGTTATGACTGCATTCTTCCTCTATGATTTGTACTCATAGTTTGTTTTAATTTTTATTAAATAAATATATTTTATTAAAAAGAATCTTTGGAATATAAATGTTACATCTGTCTCAATAGCTATAAAGTAAATATAAAAATAAATATGCACATTAAGAAATATACAAAAGTAGGTTAAAAAAATCTGTTTGTGTACTAAACCCAAAACCAAACCCATTGCTATCGAGTTGATTCCAACTCATAGCGACCCTATGGGACACAGTAGAACTGCCCCACAGGGTAATAGCAGGGTGTTTTACCACTTACTAAAGAGGTCAATTTGGTAACATTACTAAATAAATTCGTTTGATAGTTTATTCCCTTTTGTGAATAAGAGCATATAAGAACAACTAAGGCACAGAGATGGAGAGAATGTGAAATCCATACTCCCCTCACTTCTAAGAGGAGTCTTTTTCTCTATACTTCTCACCTCTTGTCTCAACTGAGATTGAGGTGATTTGATGAGTTTAGGTTGAGGAACTCAGCAAGAATAGCTCAGTCATTTTTTTTTTTCCATTCTGCACCAAGATAATGTATTTCTGCTTTGCAACCTCCATGCCATAAGATTTATAGTGACACAATCTCATCCGGAGGGAGAACCTGGAATGTTTTGAGGAATATATTCAAATTCGATGGATAGTAGGATCTAGTTCATTGGTCAGAAACCTTGAGGAAGAGACTAGTAGTGGAATAACTAAAATAAGATCTCCAAGGATAAGGAGCCTGGTGGTGCAAATGGTTAAGTGCTCAGCTGCTCTGCGGGAGAAAGACTTGGTAATCTGCTTCTGTAAAGATTATAGCCAAGAAAACCCTATGGGGAGGTTCTACTCTGTCATATAGGGTTTCTAAGAGGTGAAAATGACTTGAAGGCACCTAACAATAACAACAATGTGGAATTTAAGTTACCTGTAAAAGACTCAGGTGGATGTACTCAAGATGATGTTTTATGTCTAGATAAAATTTTAATCCATTAAATCTGACAAATTTATGCAAAGAAAATATTTAGAATATGACAGGGAAAAAAATCAGAAATATAATCTCAGGGGTTACTACAGAATAAGTGGCTAGTTTTATGTAGACAAAACATTGTTTTGTGTAAACAGGGCTGCACACACAGGGCATTAGTTACCCATGAAGTATGCATAGAAATTAGTAAAACATGGACTCTAGCAATAAACGTGGGATCAAGGGATCCTTAACTTGTAAGCTGATGTACTTTGATCTTTAACTTAAGAGGCACAGCTTGATTTGGTATTAAAAGAAAGGCTTTAGATGAGAAAAGATCTTTGTAAGCATTTTATATGCAACTTGAGTTGGGTTTCTATGCTAGGTCTGTAGTCATATTCTTTATACTGCAGCTCTGATACAGAATACTAATGTGTGGTGTTCTCACTTTCAGCAGTCAGTGACAGTTGAGAGACAACACCAGTGAGCTGCCCCCAAATATGTTCTTGTTTTCTGTTATTTTGAGCTACATTCAGAACAAAGTAAGGGATCTCTTGATTCATGTGTTTATCCACCGGATGTTAAGTGTCATTCCCCAACAGATGTGTTGTCTCGAGGTGGCTCTGGCCAGTACTTTGGACTCCTGAGATGCAAACTGAAGCTTTTGCAATAGAATGAAGACTAAATAGGAATTTTTACTTTAAAGTTAATATGCAATATCAAAACAAGTACTGGATCAGAAAGAATGGAAAAATTAAAGTGGATTTTTGCATTTCATTTTAGAAAATGCTATTATCCAAAAATATATTGGAAAGAAACCAAGTTAATCAGGAGGCAAAACAAAACTTTCCTGAACAAGTGTATGAACATCATATGGACACTTTACATCAGAATCTACGTCATTATGAAAAATAACAAAAACAAATCAAATATAACTGATAGATATACTACTCCAGGCTTCCACAAGCTGAGAAAAGACTATTGTCTTAGTTATCCAGTGTTGCTATAACAGAAATACCACAAGTGGGTAGCTTTAATAAACAGAAATTTATTTTCTCCCACTTGTGGTAAAAGGTGTGTCCTCTGGGCATTCCATGTGTGGGTCTGTGGGTATAACCTGATAAATCCACTCTAGGATACCAATTTCCCTAAGCCTTTGGATATCTTCTTCTACAGTATACCAAAGCAAGTCTGGTACTTCAAGCTGATTTAGTGTAGGCCACCGCATAATCCATGCTTCAGCAACCCAACCAAATAAACTTAGACCCTTTCCTAACTTCTCGAGCTGAAACATTGACTTAACAATCTGTGCTTAGTGGACCCATATCAATAAACTCAGACTGATCCATCTGTATGTTCCTTGCACCATTATCCCACACCCTTAATAGCCATTCCCACATGTACTCCCCAGGTTTCTGTTTGTACATATTAGAAAAGTCAAGCAGTTCTTCTGGAGTGCAGCATACCACCTCCTGGGTCACACTTCATACTTCACCTTTTGGGGCTCATAGAAAAAGTCAAAAAGAAGTACATGAAAAAAGAAGCAGTCTTCATTAGACTCTACGAGCTTCTACTTTGAAAGTGTATCATCATCTTCAATTTAGAAATTGAGTGAAGTTGATTTTCCAGCTGAAAAAAAGCTGAGATTTGTTGGTAGGCATAATTAACAGTCCTGATCGTCTCAATGGCACAAAACAATAATAATCTATTTTATAGCAAGAAACAATGGTCACAGTCACTGAGAAACAGAGCTGAAAATTCTTGCTTTTGACAATGTGGAAACTGTCATTAAATACTGTCATTAAATACTGTCATTAAATTCAAAAGCATAGTTTAGTACCAGCAAGAAGAGCCTGAAATGTAGATGGTCATTAAAAGTTTCATAATAGTCTAGATAAAAAAGAATGGGTCCTTGAATGAGAACTTATCTGGGGCTGTATCTATTTCAGATTTCCTTACTTTGCAAGCATCAGAATGTGTTGAATATATTTCCTTTTTGCTGTAGGATTAACCCCAACTTGCTTCTTCAAAAGCCAGCTACATAGAGAAAGAAACTAGCAAGACCGGCACTACACTTTTATGTAATTACATACGCATAATCATGTATTTCCCAGCATCTTACCTAATCTATTACTTAAAAGAAGGTCACAAATCCTGCCCACACTCAAGAAGAGATTACAAAAAGGGCAAACACCAGGTGGTAGGGATCATGTATACCACCTTACAATCTGTCCACCACACGTAATATACATTTCTATGTCATAATTATCCCATCTATATGATTTCATTTAGATGTCATTATTTGATCTGACATGTGAAACTTGCCAAAATTTGGCCCCTACTTTTCATACAACCTTATCCCTTCGAGAGTCATTTGATGCTCAGATAAGTGTTATTTTATGCAAAAACCTAATTATTTACTTAAATAGAAATAGTATAGAATATTCAGAAAGCAATATTTAATTTTACATGACTATGTGCCAAAATCCAAAATACAGAATATTTTCACCTTAACTGTAACTCAGATTAAAAAAAAAAATCAATACTTCTAAAAAGTAATTTATTCCTTTTGGATTTCAGATATTTTAGGACTCAAGTAGCACAGCTCTCTAGTATAAAAGAAATTAAGAATGGAATTGAAATGCTTACTGAAATATCCTTAAGACTAAAGTGATTAGGATACATATTTTTAAACATGCCCTTTTTCAGTCGTTACATTGGATAAAGTTGGTAGAATTATAAGTCAGGTTACTCTTTGCCCTTCTTGTTATTAGTTGCTCTCCAGTTGATTCCAACTCATGGTGTGCAGGGTGGAAACGCTCAATAGGTTTCTCAAGGCCATGACCATTCAGAAGCAGATCACCAAGTCTGTCTTCCGAGATGCCTCTGGGTAGGTTCCAACCATCAACCTTTCAGGTAGTAGCGGAGCCCTTAATTATTTTCGCCACCCAGTGATCTTTAGATTACTCATAAAGGGAAATCACACTTACGCACTTAAATTCACTCCAAGTTTTCATAGTGTATTGAGCTACCTTTTGTAGCATTTGTACAACTAGCTATTATAACTTCAGGCAATTTCATGAAAGAAATCTTAAGTCAAAAGTAGACATGGAAAATTATATTACAGCTAATTATATGAAGAAGAAACAGTCCAAAATATTTTCTTTATGTTCGTGCTTAGTTAATTTTCAAATTAAATACAGCTCTGCAAAAGCTGAAACATTTATTGCTTTATGACTAAGCATAGCATTTGTATGAAAATTAAAGAATTGCTAAAGTGATGTGTTCAATTAAAACCCAATTAGCATTACCAGTAAAATATAAAACTATTTAGAAATAGTGTAGCAGTTAACCCTTACAGTAAAGGAAGCATATTTCTTAACCAATAGTGTAGCTACTTAAATAGTTCCAGTTACTACCAAGTTGATTCTGACTCATTACAACCCCACATATTTCAGAATAGAAATGCACTCCATAGGGTTTTCAAATCTGTGAGCTTTGGGAATCAGATCACCAGGCATTTCTTCTGAGACTTAAATAGTAGTAACTCTTAATTTTCTGTCCTTAAGGTCAATTTAAAGATGCAAAACTGTGTAAGAAATAAAATACAAAGGGCCCACATCCTAGTACCATGCTACCGTAAACCCGTTGCCATCAAGTGCATTCCAGCTTCACCATAGGCTGTACTATTTATGGAGGCACACTGCCACATCTCTCTTCCACAGTGCGGCTGACCTTTCAGTCAACATCCAAGTGCTTAACCACCATGCCACCAGGGCTCCTGTAGTATCTGCAAAAGCAAACAGTTATTACTGAGATAGAGGGATTCTATCTGGGATAAGTCTATTTTGCTTTAACAAAAAGTGGTGAAACATTGTGAGGAAGAGTGCTGGAGTCACAGACATTAATAGAAGATGTAAGTTTTAACCACCAAAGGCCCTCACAGTGAAATATTCTCAATAGGAACACATAACTCTAAGTAGAAATGTTTTAATAAATAGATGCGATGGAAAAAAATAAACAAAAAATAAATCAGATGAGAGTTTTCTAAACTGACTTAGTATGTTTCCTTATATTTATATCGTCTTCTAGCCCTTCTTAAAGAGGCTCGATTATACTGATTTTTCAATTCTAAGATAAGCATTTTATCATTATATAAAATTGAATGTATAAATCAAATCATTTATTTAAAAATATACGTAAGGTTTTAATTTTTTAAAGTTTATATTACTCATCTCAATATTACTTAGATTTAATTAATATAAACTATTAAATGCAGTGGGAAAGCTACAAGTTACATTATGATTATATACCAGATACTCTACCTGAGTCTAAAAAAGTTAAAAAAAAAAAAAATGGAAAAGGAAGAAAGAAATCACAATACCAACCTGAATTACTTTAAAGTTAGTAAAGACTTATAGGTTGAAATTTTGAATTAATAATTTGAAAAATACAAAATATTTAATTACATGCCATACCTTTTCCAAAAAGATTACTTCTGGTCCCACTTCCTCATACATTTCTTGCCAGGTGAGGTAGATTGATGAGTTTAGGTTGACAAATACAGTAGGAATAGCTCAGTTCCTTTTTTCTTCCTTTCTGCACAAAGATAATGTATTTCTGATTTGCTACCTTCACGTTGTAAGATTTACAGAGGCACCGCTAACGTTTTTTAATTTAAATATTGTTATAATTATAGATTGTGCTGCATGATGAATAGTTAAGCAATAAAAGCTTTCTTTTTAATATTTATAGACACAGTTATACACATACTTTCAAAAAGGAAAAGAGAAAGAACAAAAGAGGAAACTTGATTACTTTAAATGTCTTTCATTTTAATCTCAGATCTGTATTGCCATCACTGATCTATTGATTAATAGTATCCCAGTTCACTAGGAAAACAAAGTGAGTACATGTAGTTCTTAAATGTTTTATAGAATATTGCAAGAATTTATTAATTGATCATGAAATAATTTCAGATATTAACTAAAATTTTGAGTATGTAATTATCTCAAAAAATATATTCTGCTAATTTCCTTGTCACACTCATTGCATTCTTCAAGTTTTTCTTTAATATGCCTTTTCTAACTTTTGTTGGGGGGACATTGATGTTTCAGAGATAAATTTTATTCTTCCATGCAGAAAACCTGGTTTTGGTCACCTGCCAATGCACCAGATGTACAGCCACCACCCATCTGGCAGTGGTGACTCTGAGTGTTGCTGTGATGATGAACAGGTTTCAGCACATCTTCCAGGCTAAGTCGGACTAGGGAGAAAGACCTGGTGATCTGCTTCTACAAGTCAGCCAATGAAAACTCCATGGAGTACAATAGTCAGGTCTACAATGGATCACGGGGATGGCACAGGATCAGGCAGTGTTTTGTTCCATTGTGCATGGGGTCCTACCATGATTCTGGGGTAACTCAACAGCAGCTGACAACAACAACAATAACAGCTAACTTTTAGTCAAAATAAAGTCACTAAAGTTTGTACTTGATTAAATATGGTTTCTTACATTCATTGAGCTTATAATGCTTCTCTCCATTGTGAACAATCTATTGTTAAGATGAATGTCTTGATTTTCTCCAAAAGCAATTTGTAATCTGCTTTGTTACACAAAGTAGACTAATTAACAAGAACCAAAATGCCAATGACATACAGTTGTTTTTTGTTTTGTTTTTTCCCCCAAAATGTGTTCCTCAAAACACAAGTACAATAACAAGATACTTGAAAAGCGTTTTTGTGCTAAAAGTAGATAAGCGTTTTCTTCAAATTGTACTTCCTTCCTCTTGCATATTTACAAAGTTTATTAGCAAGATAAAGGCTTTGATAAGCCCTGTAGACAAACCACTGATTGCTGAACTCCACGTTCCCCTAACTTGTATGCGATATCCTACAGAAATTACATGAGAAATTCAGTAAAACATGGCCAAACATTTCAGTGGGTCTGAAACTGTCTTTCTCATAACATAACCTCTTTCTTCCAAACAACACCAAAAAAAGGTGGCAATTATTAAATTTTTAATAAAACAGTATTATTAGACTAAAAGGATAAATAAAACTTTAATTCATTGATTTGTATATTTAAAATAACTCTAAGACTCAATATTCTGTGTATACCTATCCTAATAAACTAGCTGAATTGTTTTCAAAGGATGTTTTCAGCATGACAAATAGATTACAGTTCTTCACTTTGAGTGCTCTCTAATCTATTGATCATAAAGTTTTTGAGCATTCTGTTGAGAGGAAAAAAAAATGTTCTGAAGACTTACTTGCTGGGAAAAGTGGCCAGGGGTGTAAGTGATGGTGCCTATATCAGATCTTTTATTGTCTTCTTTTAAAAAGAACTGTCATTTTATTAGATGTAAGCGTACTATCCCCAGTATGTAATACAATACTTGGAACACAGACGGCAATGCTCTTATTTGATGTATTTGAAATCATAATATTTAACTTTGCTATGGTTTTGTAGCACATATGCTTTTATTAATTGGGATTTATGAAAATAATAGATGGACTAGTGAGTTTACAGAATCACAGTCTACTTCCCCAACAATAACATTGTTGCTGTTAATAGGTACCCTTGAGTCAATTTTTGATTCTTAGTGACCCTATGTGACAGAGTAGAACTGCCCAGAGAATTTTCTAGGCTGCAATCTTTATTGGAGGATATCACCAGGTCTTTCTCCTGTGGAGCCACTGGGTGAGTTTGAACAGCTGTGTGGTTAACAGTTGCACCATTCCAAATTCAGAGCAATAATACATATCACCTTTATAGAGAAATAATTGACATATTATATGTTGCACATATATAAAGTATTTAACTTGATGATTTTGACATATCTATATCTATGTTAAACCACCACTATGAATAAGATAATGAACATATGTATCATTACCAAAATTTTATTGTGACCTATTATAAATCTTCCCTCTCTTCTCACCATGTCCTACCCATCCCCCAAAACCAGGCAACTACTGACTTGCTTTCATAACTATTGATTCATTTTAATTTTCTAAAACTTTATATAAATAGAATCATACACTGTACATTTTCTTTTGCTGTAGCTTCACTTGGTATACTTATGGTGAGTTTCCTCCAAATTATTGCATCCATCAATACTATATTATTTTTTTTATCGCTGAATGGTATCTCACTGTATGGATATAACACACAATTGTTGATGAACACTTGGGTTTTTTCTTGTTATGATTTTTCAGATAAATCTACTATGAACATTTTTGTGCACATATGCTTTCCTTATTTTCTCAAATACCTAGTATACAATGGCTGATCATTGTTAGATGTATTTTTAACATACAAAAACTGCCAAGCTGTTTTATAAAATAGTTGTAGGCAGCATGTGAGACTTCAAATTGCTCCACAATCTTGCCATACTTGCAACATTCAGTTTGTATAATTTTAGCTGGGCTAATTGATGTGTATCTCATTGTAGTTTTAATTTAGGTTTCTCTAATGTCTAATAATTTTGAGCTTTTTTCCAAGTGATTTCTTTCCATCCTTACTTTTTCTTTGGTGAAGTATCTCATTTCTGATATTGGTAACTTGTGTACTTTCTGGTTTTTTGTCATCGTATTGGTCAGAGGGTTCCCACCTCCCAGTTGTATTCATCTTCTCTAAGAACAAGATATTCTTTCATTTAATAACTATATTTTTCTATTTCATTAAATTCTGCTCTTTTCTTTACTAGTATGTCTTCCATTCTGACTACTGTAGGTTGAATTTTCTTTTTTTTTTTTCCCTCATATCTTAATGTGGAAGCTGAGATTAATCATTATCAAAAGGGCCTATAATTAACCCTTTGCCTGGAAATAAAATTAAAACAGAAAAAATATTGAAAAGACATAGCAATGGTTTTTTCAAACACTGGACATCAGGCCAAGAAGAACAGTTATTTTCAGAGTTGAAAATAAACAAATGGAGCCCTATTCTTACCTCAGCTTACTGCCTGCAAGAAGTTTCTAGGACGTACCTCGGAGAAGGGAACCCAAGTAGACTCTGCCTGTCTTCATCATTTAAGGAGAAAGAGAGCTGAGTCCAGAGAGGCTAAGGGCTTACAGTTTTGGGGAAGGCATTCTGGAGAAGAGACTGCTGTACAGACAGACAGGGAGGGTTCTTGAGGTTTCCTGCAAGCCCTCTTTGAATCTTTTGCTGAGTTCTAAGTGGTCAGTAGAGGGAGATAACACAACCATCCAAATGAGACAGAAGTGGCAATTGACAGCACTCACTCAGGGTCAGGAATATTTTATATTTCCAACAATGGAAGTGGGAAACCTGATAAGTCACGGGTCATTATGTAGAGTGCTCAAAAGATTATTGTGTCACTAGCAGGAAAAAAAAAAAAGTTCTGTACTACAAGCTGCTCTGGTCCCATCTATGAAAACTGAAAATCAAAACTCCAAACAACATAACTACTTCACAAAACAAAGCTAAAAATATTTATAGGAATACATAAATGACCAGGTATCTACCTTGATTTTATATCTAACATCCAATAAAAAATTTCCACACTTGGAAACAAGTAGGAAAATATGACCACACTAAAGTGAAAACCAAATCAATTGAAACAGACGTAGACATTGCACAATTGATAAAATTATTATATGAGTGCATTAAAACAACAATGACTATATTAGATTTGTGCTAGTAGATAAAACTTACATTGAACATATTAATAAAGAAAAGAAATATATAAAAATAATTACATAAATCAAATGACCTAGTATTGGTAAATACAATGTCTTCAATGAAAATTACACTGGATTAGATTAGCAGCAAGATAAATATTGCAAAAAAAAAGTAGTGAACTTGAACACATAGCAACAGAAGCTATTAAAAATGAAACACAGAGAGAAAAAGGACTGGAAAAATTAAATAACAGAGATTCTATAATCTGTGGGACAACTTCAAGCAACCTAACCTAGGTTAAATTATAGTTCTTGAAGGAGAGGAAAATGATAAAGTGGAAGAAAAATATTGGAAGAAATAGTGGCTAAAATTTTTCCAAATTTTATCAAAATCTATAAACCTACAGCTCATAGAACAAAAGTACAAGTCTCCCAAACAGAAAAATACACTAAGCTATATAATAATCAAATTGCTTAAAACAAATGATAAAGAGAATATCTTAAAAGTGGGCCAAGGGAAAAAAGATACATTCCATACAGAGAAAAAAATATGAGAATATACTTTTTGTCAGAAACATAGAAGCCAGAAGTGACTTTAACAATATTTTTAAAGTACTGAAAAAAAAATTCTGCCAATCTTGAGTTCTGCATCCCACAAAACATGTATTTCAGACATGAAAGCAAAATAAAGACTATTTCATATGTACAAAAGCTGAAAGAATTTGTCACCAGCAGAAATGAACTACAAGAAATGTGAAAGTAAGTACTTTAGAAAAAAAATAAAAATTGTAAATATCTGGGTACATATAAAATCCTTTCCTTTCATTTTTAAAATCTATTGAAAAGATATCTGACTGTTTAAATAATAATACATTGGGTGGTGTATAACATATGGAGGAATAAAATGCATGACAAAAATAGCTTAAAATTGGGAGGTGAAAATTCAAAGTTGCTGTGTGATGGATCATTTTTGTGTGGTCTTTCTAGCCATGGTCTTGTAACTCCCACCCAAGTGATTGGGTGGGACTGTGCAGATATGGTAATTGTGACCCACCAAAGATAGTAGTCTGTTTTTGCCATCTCGTGGGGTTCGAAATGAGCCACCCCAGAGGCCAGAGAGAGAGGACCCCACCACCATCAAGGAAGAACAGCCAGAAGTGGAAAGTGCATCCTCTGGTCCCGGGATTCCTGTACTGAGAAGCTCCTGGACCCAGGAGACAGAGAAGTAGTGGTAGAGACCTGGTAGCAGGAGACGGAACAGTAGGCTTCCCAGTCCATGGAGAGAGAAGCTGAGTGCCTTTGGGCAGAAGCTGAGGATTAGGGAGCACCTGCGAGCACAGCTTGGAAGAGGCTGTCCTGATGGAAGAACTGTATCCTGAGTGTTCCTGAGCCTGAACTGTAACTGTTAACTTCCCTAATAAACCCCATAAACTTGAGTATCATCTGTGAGTTCAGTGTGGCCATTGCAATGAATTATCGAACCCAGCAGAGAAGTAGAGAGTGCCATGGGATGGACGGTTGGTGTCAGAATTAGTAAAGATGGCAGAGAGAAGAGACACGTCTGACTTCCACCTCACAGGAATCAGCCTTGGGCTGTTCTTGATTTTCCTTCCCCTTCTTGTCGAGTTAAAAGAGGTCAGACATTGCTCCCAAACTGTTTTTACAGAAGTATATTATTGTAAAATTATCTTTACCATAAATTAAGTAGTATAATAATACTTAAAGGTAGATGTGATAATTAAAAAAATGTATACAATAAATCCTACAGTAACCACTAAAACAAACTAATATGCATCTACTCATACTTAAAAAAAACTTATAAGTACTAAGCCAACAGGGGAGATAAAACAGAATCATAATACTTAAAAGATAATGCTTAATCCAAAATAAGTCAGAAAAAGAAGAAAAAGGGAACAAAGAACAGATGGGAAAACAGAAACAAATATTCAATGGTATATTTAAACTCAAACATATAAAAAAATCATATTATATATAAAGTTTAAACACCAATTTAAAAGCAGAGATTATCAACTGTTAAAAAAAAGCAAGACCTAACTGAATGCTGCCTAATAAGAAACCACTGTAAATCTAAATATACATACATGCTACAAGTAATATATAGGGAAATGCTATAACATGTTAACACCTATCAAAAAAAAAAAAAAAAAACCCTGATATGGTTATATTACATCAGACCAAACAGGTTACAGAACAAAGAACTTTGCTAGGGATAAAGAAGGTAATTACATAATGCTAAATAGATCACTAGGCTCACCTTCAGAAGAACCTCTGGGTGGGTTCGAACTGCCAACATTTAGGCTAGTAGTCAAGCATTTAACCAAGAAAAGTTCATCAAGAGGACTTAATCCTAAACCATTATAACCCTATTAACAAAAAAAAAAAAAAAAAAAAAATCTAACAAAAAATGGTTGCCATCCAGTTGAATCCTACTCATGACCACCCCAAATGTGCAGAGTAGAACAGCTTCATGGGGTTTCCAAGCTATGGTCTTTTGGACTTAGACTGTCAAGCCTTTCTTCTGAGGCACAACTGGGTGGGTTCAAACTGCCAACTTTTCAGTTATTAGTTGAGTGCTTAACTATTTATGCCACCCAGGAACTCACCGCCAATAACAGAGCTCTAAAATTCATAAGGCAAAAAAAGTGATATAATGGAAAGTAATGTCAGTGTACTAGGGATGCCGTAACAAATTACCACAAATTGGATGGCTTAAACAAACAGAAATTTATTCTCTCACAGTTCTGGAGGCTAGAAGTCTGAAGTCAATTTGTCAGCATGGCCAAGTTCCCTCCAAAGGAACTAGGAGAGAATCTTTACTTGCCTCTTTCAGCTTCTGGTGGTTCCAGGTGTTCCATGACTTGTGGCAGCATACCTCCAATTTCTGCCTCGATCTTCACGTCGCCTTCTTCCCTATATGTCTGTGTGTCAAATCTCCTTCTTCCTTTCTCTTATAAAGATTGCTGTCATTGGATTTAGGGCGTACCCAAGTAATCTAGGCTGATCTCATCTCAAGATTCTTAAATTAATCACATCTGCAAAGACTGTTTTTCCAAATGAGGAGACATTCACAGATTATGGGAGTTAGGACATGGGCATTTTAAAGGCCACTGTTTAACCAACCAGAAAGAAAGACAAACGATAAACATAGTTAAGAAGTTTCAACACCCCTCTCTCAAAATTAAGGTCCCTAGATGGCACAAATGGTTTACACTTGATTACTAACTTAACAGCTGTTGGTTTGAACCCACTCAGACGCACCATGGAAGAAAGGCCTGGCAATCTACTTACATAAAGATTGTTGTTGTTATTAGTTGCCATTGAATCAACCCTATGGTTATCCTATGTGTTACAGACTAAAACTACTCCACAGAGTTTTCTTGGTTATAATCTTTATGGAAGCAGTTTGCCAGGCCTTTCTTCTGCAGAGTTGCTGGGTGAGTTTGAACGGCCAACCTCTGGGTTAGCAGCCAATCACTAACCGATTGCACCACCCGAGTTCCTTAAAGATTGTTGTTGTTGCTAGTTGCCATCAAGTTGATTCTGACTCATGGTGACCCCATGTGTGCAAGTAGAACTGCTCCATAGGATTTTCAAGGCTGTGATCTTTTGGAAGAAGATAGCTAGGCTTGTCTTCAGAGGCACCTCTGAGTGGGTTCGTACTGCCGACATTTAGGCCAGTAGTCAAGCATTGAACCAAGAAAACTCTATGAAAAAGTACTACTTTGTAACACACAGGGTCACCATGTACCAGAATTGATTCAACAATAATGCATTCTAAGAATTGATAAAACAGAAAGATAGAAAATAAATAAGGATATAGAGTGCTCAACTAACACTATCACAGACTTGAAATAAGTGACATTTGTAGAATAAATAACCCAATATAGCAGAATACACATTCTCTTTTGTGAATGTGGAATATATACCAGGATAGATCTTGTTCTGGGCCATAGACCAAGTCATAATAAATTAAAATCTCAAAAGTTTCGTATCATACATGCTATGTTCTCTGACCACACTAGAAGTAAATTAGAAACCAATAACCAAAAGATATCTGGAAAATTCCTAAACATTTAGAAACGTACACTTCCCAACATCAATGCATAAAAAAAGACACCAAAAAAGTAATTACGGTTTATCCATTGTAGCTAACACAGTTCTTAGAAGGAAATATATAACACTTAATAACCATATTAAATTACATACCTTTTATCTGCATGTATACACGTGTGTGAAATAAGATAGACACCAAAACCAAAAAACCAAACCTGTTGCTGTTGCGTCGATTCCAACTCACAGTGACCCTACTGGACAGAGTAGAACTGCCCCATAGGGTTTCCAAGGAGCTGCTTGTGGATTGGAACTGCCGACGTTTTGGTTAGCAGCTGAGCTCTTAACCGTTGTGCCACTAGGGCGCCATCCAAAAAAACATGGTAGATACGTCCAAAGAATAGAAACAAAATGTAAAAAACGAAATAACAAAAGGGACCAAATTTGTAGGCCCACTACCTTCAGAGATAGTCAAAGTTATAATGGTTCTGGTTGCAGGTAACATGGCTTAAGTGCTGATTTTCTCAGTGGAGCTTGGCTTATTGTGTAAAACCCAGGACTGGAACAAGCCTTCTCCATTCATTAATGGAAATTGTGATAGTACCTTTTTTCTGAAGTTATTACTGAATTCTATGACTGAAATGGAAATGGTAGGAGAAAAATAACCTCACACAAAATATAAAACTCATATGAAAGTACTTGCTGGCTTAAGAACTGGATATGAGATATATTTTGCAATCTCAGGAGACTAGAGCCCTAAGGCATAAAGAAATTGAGGTGGTGTGTTCAAGAATCTGTGGGCCTGACAGAAGGTAGCTTCCTAAATCATGAAATAAATTGACAGAAGTATCCACTTAAAGAAATCTTCAAAGAAAACATAAATAAATAAATAAACAATTAAAAGGCAAAAGTGACCAAGTCACACTTAAGATAAATTTGCAAATGCAAAACTCACAGTAAATAAGTCAATGTCATAGAAAAAGTATATTTTTACACCTAAGAAAATAGATATACATAATAAGAAAACATTTTTAAAATATGCTGGTAAAAATAAAAAAGAAAATACAAACCCCAATAGATGTTAGTCTGGACACAATAAAAAAGATAATTAGAAAATTGGAGAATAGTAGTGAGGAATTTATCTGGAACGTGATGTAGAGGGGTTAAGTCGCATCCTTGTGACTTAATCTTATGGTGCAGTCCTACTCCACGGCAGCTAACAACAACAAATGAGTTAAACTGTGAGAAAGAAATTAAGAGAAGGGAAGACTGACTGAAAAGCACAAGCATCCATAAAACGAAGTTCTAGAAGGACAACAGAGAATTAATAGTCCAAGAGTTTACCACTGGGAATTTCACAAAATTGAGGCCGATATCTGCTTCATAGCAAAAGGGCAGACCTAGGGCTAAGGACACTAGGGAAGGTCGTAGCCAGATCTGCTCTTCAAATATCCTGTTAGATATAAGAAGAAAGTCCCAAGTAATGCATGACATATGGGAATCAGGAAAGAGTTCCAAAGAGATGGACAATAAGAATTTCATCATCCACAATCTGTATATTAAGCCTGGAGGATCTGGCCTGTTCAAGTGCCATAATCATTGCCTGTGTGGTAATTTAATTTGTTTTCTTTCGTAAAACCACGGCTAGAGATATAAAAGCATAAACCAACAGTTTTGTGCTGCTCTTCTTTGAGATATGCCCACATGAGGAACAAGAACCATTAAATTCTGGGCATATTGGCAGGAGAAACAAGGGAGGAAGTGGGTAGCAGCATCAACCCACATGCACTGCCAATTTGTTGCCAGAGATAAGAAATAGTAAAAAGAAGTCTAATCCAAGATAAAATACTTATTTTTCCAATTCACAAAGCAAGGCAAAACATGAGTAAAATAAATAAATAAATAAAAATGTTACCTATACACATTGGACGAAAACTGCACATTCAGCAATGATAAAGGTAAAAATCATGAGATTAAAAAAATTTAATTAAATACTCCACAGAACAAACTTTAAACTAACATAAGACCTTTTATCAACCATAAAATATGATTGAAAACATTAAAATACAATATTAAGAATGCTAAGGCTACACGAACATACACAAATACACACATAGACACATGGTTGTCAAAATAGAACTGAATAACCAGATAAACTATCATTACTCCAGGGCTACATAAATATATATGAATTATATGAAAACTCCCAAGGACAATCATTAATAATGATAAGGAATCTGTTTCAGCAAGAATATAGGTGAACACAGAGGAATAAACTGCACAAAGTAAAGATATTTGAGATTAATCAACAGAATTAAAAGACAAAGTGATCACCATGCTTAGGCTTAAATCCTTATTCATATAAATATCTACACTCAACTCAATAGCAACCGGTTTGGTTTTTTTTTTTTTTAGGATCTGTCAACTAGTAAGGTAATCCTGTCACCAAAGTGCCTCGAATATAATTTTAATCTTTTAGTTCATGTAGTGAAGAAACTGAGCTCTTTTTTTTATCATTTATTCTTACCTTGTTCCTAGCAATTGTTCATCCCATTATTGAGTTCTATAGAAAATTATGCCCTTTTTGTTGATATGTATGGGGAAAAATCCCTACTATATTTCACAATGTAATTTATTTCTTAATTATAATAATAATAATTTAAAAAAATAAATCTGTTGCCGTCGATTCTAACTCATAGAGACCCTACAGGATAGAGTACAACAACCCCATGGGGTTCTACCTAGCGATGGTGGATTTGAACTGCTGACCTTTTGGTTAGCAGCCTGAGCTCTTAACCACTGTACCACCAGGAATCCTTAATTATAATGCTAGATAATAAATTGATATAGTCCTTTTTCTCCAATGCTAAAATATTGAGACTTAAGGAAAAATTAGTTTTCAGTAATCAAAAAAGGCTACTTGTAAAAATTTAAAAAATAATTCTTAGCATCTTCATACATTTAATTTGATTGTATACTGGAAGATTAAATCTCAACTATGTGATGTGTCCATAGCTATCTTTTTCAGCATTGAAATCACTAGACTTAATTAAGTAGTGCATCTTACATGAAGTTGATGGCTATAAACACTTGTGATTAAGTCGTATGAGATAAAAAGAAAAGAAAGTTGAAAACATAGCATTTGCTTTTTCTTCATAAAATAAACATATGCAATTTACTTATTCTAAAAATATGAGCAAATGTAGATACACTAATTGAAATATAAAATATAGCAAAGATTTGATTATTTGTTACTAAATGTTGACTGTCATTGCATTGGGTAAGTCTGCTGCTTTAAAATGTTTAAAGTGTTGAAAAGCAAAGATGTCGCCTTGAGGACTAAGGTGTACCTGACATAAGCCATGGTGTTTTCAGTCGCCTCATACGCATGTGAAAGCTGGACAATGAATAAGGAAGACCAAAGAAGAGTTGCCACCTTTGAATTGCAGTGTTGGTGAAGAATCTTGAACATACCATGGACTGCCAGAAGAATGAACAATTCTGTCTTGGAATAAGTACAACCAGAATACTCTTGAGAAGCAAGGATGGCGAGACTACGTCTCACATACTTTGCACATGTTATCAGGAGGGATCAGTCCCTAGAGAACGACATCATGCTTGGTAAAGTAGAGGGTCAGCAAAGAAAAGGAAGATCCTCAACCAGGTGGATTGACACAGTGGATGCAACAAGCATAACAAGCTTAACAATGATCATGAGGATGGCGCAGGACTGGGCAGCATTTCGTTCTATTGTACATAGGGTTGCTATGAGTTGGAACCAAACCCATGGCACCTAACAACAACAATAAAATGCTTACTGCATATCTATTTATTTACAGACAACATGTACGTCTTGACTGTGTGAGCTTTTTCTTGACACAAGAAGCAATTGAATGACAAAGCTACATGAAAAAGATGACGTAAGTATACTTATAAAAACTTTTTCTACTCCCTGAAACTTACATACATTTTATTCAATTTTTTTAAATATTATTTTTCTTGAAAATATACTTAGCAAAACCTGCTTGCATTCCACAGCTTCCACACTTAAGAGCCAATGACACTGCTTAAATTCCTCGTCTACTGACTCTTGAAAATTAAAATGAACATCCAATTGAGCCATATAGAATAAGAATATTGTGATTAAAAAAGTATCACTAAATTTCTTGGAGAGAACATACTAGTTTAATTGTGTTAAAAGAAATTACCTAGTATACATTTAAGTAATTTTCAGAAATAATTATTGTCACAATGAAATATTTCCATTTAATTTTTATTAGCAATGTTTTCATCAATTGTTAATTTCACAGTGATTTTACTTGAAATGTTTATTTGCATTAGCCACACTGCCAACAATTATTGACTAAGTGTCCAAAGGATTGCCTAAACATCCATATTGGACTGTTATAATCATCCAATGTGGCAATAAATAAAGGCAGTATAACTATTATAAAAGTATGGAGGATATTTTAAGGGTTTCTCTAGTGAACATTTTTAATGTCTTCAGAGGAAAAGAAGGAATTTTAAACCAACAAATCATTACAAAATTGCAATAATTATAAAGTTTTCTATGAGTTTCCACAATGACATGATAATTGTTATGATTTTTAGAAACTGTTAAATTTTATCTCAGAATTCATTGGTTTGTTGGTGGCAATATATTGCCTAAAAATCCTCTTTTAATTTTAATGCACAACTTCACAAAAGAATAACATCTTTTAGTCATTTTCAATAAACTCTAATTTATTTTGGAGGATATCTATTTTATTTGTTTAAGTGTAGATTATCATAACTATATATGCATAATTGTGATAGCAATTTAAATCCATTAACTCTTTTTTTACTGAAAAATTGTAACAGTGGCAGATCATCTGAAAATATAATATTGCTAACATTATGCATTTAGGAGAAATTAGCAGAAGCTCCTACTCAAAACAAACCATTATTTACTAAATTTTTTTGAGCTGACTTTAAGCAGTTCCCAAATTTGAATCTGCAATATGTTATACAGCTTTCTACCAATATTCTAAAGGATAGAAAATATTCCCTTGAAATTTTATATTTTGTGTTTGAAAATCAGTCAAGAAACATTGTTCAATGGAATCTTATTAAATCAATTAAATCATCTTATTTTTAAATGCAAAATGGAGCTCCAGCTGGGCAAATAGCCATCCTAAATTCAAAGAAAATGAGTGTCTGTGGTGATAAATAATATTATCTAATAGTAATACACAGCTTACAAAACAAGAATATTAGTACAATTCAACAAAAGTTGATTCCATTGGCTCTACATATGTGATCAGGGTTTAGTTATGTGTCATAATTAAATCTATTGTTAAGTCAAATCTTAAATTGAGTTTTCAATACTCCAAATCAAAGACAAAATAAAAGTTTTACCTTGTAAAGACAGAGTGGCCTAGATACTTTTGTAAAATACCAGGAGTTTGTCTATCTTTGATACTTGAATATCCAAGGCCCAGAATCCTTCAAGGTTGTCTCTAAGGAAGAGGTACTCAAGAGGGTGGGGGAGGGGTGTTTGTGTTAGGTATAATTCATCTGAACACTAATCATAAATGTGTTGTCATTTTTCTCAGTTTATTTAAAAACTTGGAAGATAAAAAAACTCTTCTAGGAATACAATGGATGGAGTAAAATGAAGCTGAAAAGGAGATTTTTATTTCTTTGTAGTGAATAGTATCTGCAACCCATTAAATTCTATCTAGATGATAGGACTAAAATAGATGTATATTTCTAAGGATTCTAAGATCTTTTCTTAATACGCTTTTCCAGATAACTTATCTCCTTAGACTACACTCAAATTTACCCCTTGAAAAAAATTACTGTTTATTAATCAGTATAATTTTATTGATGCTTCTCTTCTTTTGAAATTTTATAAACACTTTTTTACATGCAAGGGTAATAAATTATCCCTAAATATATCTACTTTTCAAAAATTTTGCAAGAGAAAATAAATTATGTGAATATAAAAATGTATTATATTTTTATGCATGCCTTTCACAAGTTCGTTTATCGTCAGCAAGTAGATGAAAACTATATTTCTTATCACTGGATCATGAAGGTTGAAAGTCTGGAAAATACAATCACCCTGGAATTATAAACTTCAAAAATAATCATGGTTTGCATTTTATTACATTTTCTTTCATATGATTAGAGGAGCCAAACAGTATTGAAAAAGAAGAAAAAAAAATTAGAGAACATTTCTACCTTATTTCAAAAATTTCTGTAATGCTGCATTAACCGACCTTGTGATAATGATGTGAGGATATAGGTCAATGGCACACAATGGAGAACATAGAAGTAGATCCATGAACATATGGTAAGATGATTTTTGATAAAGGTGCCAAAGTAAATCAAGGGAGAAAAAAATATTTTTATCAAATCGTACTGTAACAACAGGAAATCCATATGGGTGAGGGGAGAACCTAGACCTTAACTCACTTCATGTATTAAAAAAAAATCAAAATGTACTGTAGATAATGTAATAATGTAAATATAAATACATTATTTTATAAATATAAGCATAAATACAGACATATATGCTAACTGTTTAAAGCTTCTGGGATAATAACATTGCCTTCCACAGCGTTATTATAATCTGGCTGTTACGTTTTTACTTTTACAATCTGACCCACATTTAGCATATGTCCCAATTGTCTTCTGTATTCCTATACTTGGATATCATCATTATTTTCATGCTTCTGTGTCTTTCTGAAATATTGCTTTTCATTTTTTTCAACATCTTTCTACGTTTTCTCATCATTTCAGATTTCCTTGAAATTTATTTAAAACTAAAGATTGTTTTATGTTTCTGAATTAAAAGGAAAAATTTAGAAATGCCTTTTTGTTTAGAATGGAATTTCCTGAAATCAAATTATTCATTTTAATTGTCAGGGTAGAAGACTATATTTGAAAAGTTATGTAATCCAAAAAATATTAACTATTACTGTCAGAATTGTCCATTTTGTGCAATTGTACAAGCTAATACTATTTATAATGGGAAAATTAATATTATCAGGTACTGCAATTTTATTTATTTATGTCATATATCATCAGTTACCTTGATTTTATATTTTCTTTTTTCAGCCAGTTTATATCACATTAATATTATGCAAACTGTTAAATATTTTAATGATCCCTTAAATACTGTTCAGATTGGAATAAAAATAACAATTTCCTAGATTCTAATTAATACTGATTGAGGCCAAATTGAAGACGACTATGTTAAACTAAGATTTTGAGTATTGTGAAAATAAATATTATTACCTATATTATAGCTTTTGCTAATTTTTAATCATTTAAAATATTTTAATATTTTTATAATTGTTAAGGCAAAATAATCTGTATCTGAAAATAAGTTATGGTTAAGTAGATTGCTATTATATCAGTAAAGTTAGAGTTACCTATCATTGTTAGTGAAAATTAGCAGTGATGCCTTAGTGACTGCTGAAGACTTTTTTATTATTATTATTACATATTAAATTTTATTATTTCCTTAGAAGTATTTCTATTTAATTCATATCTAACTGATGATTCAACTCAAACATCCATTAATAATTGGAATGTGGAATGTACAAAGTATGAATCTAGGAAAATTGGAAATCGTCAAAAATTAAAGGGAACACATAAACATTGAGAGCCTAGGTATTAGTGAGCTGAAATGGACTAGTATTAACCATTTTGAATCAGACAGTCATATGGTCTACTCTGCCGGAATAACAACTTAAAGAGGAATGGCATTGCATTCATTGTCAAAAAGAACATTTCAAGATCTATCCTGAAGTACAACGCTGTAAGTAATACAATAATATCCATATACCTACAAGGAAGACCATTTCATATGACTATTATTCAAACTTATGCACCAACCACTAAGGCCAAAAATGAAGAAACTAAAGAGTTTTAGCAACTTCTGCAGTCTGAAATTGACTGAACTTGCAATCAGAATGCATTGATAATTACTGGTGATTAGAATGCAAAAGTTGGAAACAAAGAAGAAGGATTGGTAGTTGGAAAATGTGGCCTTCAAAATAGAAACAATGCTGGAGATCACATAAGAGAATTTTGCAAGTTCAACGACTTCTTCACTGCAAATACCTTTTTTCAACAACATAAACGACAACTATACACATGGACCTCACCAGATGGAATACACAGGAATCAAATTGACTACGTATGTGGAAAGAGATGGTGTAAACAATCAATATCATCAGTCAGAACAAGGCCAGGGGCCGACTGTGGAACAGACCATCAATTGCTCATATACAAGTTTAAGTTGAAGCTGAAGAAAATTAGAACAAGTCCACTAGAGCCATATACAACCTTGAGTATATCCCACCTGAATTTAGAGAACTTTCCAAGAATATATTTGACGTGTTGAACACTAATGACTGGAAACCAGATGAGTTGTGGAATGACATCAAGGACATCATACATGAAGAAAGTAAAAGAGGCGGGGCCAAGATGGCAGCGTAGTCGGACACTTCTGGTGGACCCTTTTACAACAAAGACCTAAAAAATAATGATTCAATTATATATGGCAATCTGGGAGCCCTAAACATCAAAGGCAGAGTTGAGGAATCGGACTGACTGGCAGGGGGAGGGAGAGACGGTTTGGAAGCAGTGAGGAGTTGCCAGACCTGACCCAGTGAGAGCCTGAGCCCTTCAGGCTTGAGCAGCTCAGGGGTGAGTAGTGAGGCAGGCAAGCAGCCGTGCTCAGGAGGCACATTTTCTGCACTGGGGGAGAATAACAGGCTGAGAGTCTATACGGCCACCCAGAACCAATGAGAAGCAAACCTCAATTTGACAAAATATAAAGAATTGTGTACAGCTTACTGCGTGGATCAAAAACATCCCGCTTAGAGAAAAACCTCTCTCCCATTTACTTCACTCCTTCTGCTCTGCACTGGGTCCTGGACCGGCTTCAGCAACAGCTGAATCCCCTGGGCTGGAAGTAGGATCCATCACATGCCTGGAGCCATTCTCCCTGCCTTGGAGCGTGAACAAATTAACAACAGGGGAAAAAATAAACTTCTGGTTCCTCTAAGCCAGAAACCAAAGGTAGGCACAGCTCCTTTGCCTAGGCTCGGGCATAAGGGATCCATGGACTTTGAGTGCATTTCCCCTGCATAGACTTGTGTGGGCCCGTCTCAACAGCGTAGGCCCTCCTTACCACAGTACAATAGGGTATATCCCAGAACTCTAACTTCAACTGTTTCAGCTGTGAAGTGGGAGGTTCTTGACATTTGACACGTCTCAGCCCTTTAAGCAGGGTCTTCACCTACCTAAATCAGAGGCCTGAGGACTGGTAACTCCACCTACACCACCTAACCACCTGTGAAAGGGGCCCATGCATAAGAAGTGCCCCCCAGTCCTTACAGCCAACAGCATTAGGTGCTCATAGTCCTGCTGCAAAACCCACCCACCTACATGCTCTAGGGAACAGGGACACATCTTCCTCCGGGACACTCAGGTGCAGCCGTCAGCCCCCTGCCTTGCTCAGAGTGTGTCCCTCTGCTGCAGCCAGATGCCTGTGCCTACATCAATCACCCATGCCTGTCTAGGACTGTAAGTGAGATCCGACACCACACACTTGGTGGCTATCTACCTGGGCACCTGA
>NW_004444031.1:9341006-9341955 GCF_000243295.1 Trichechus manatus latirostris | reverse complement strand
ACAACATTAAAACAAAAAACAGGGACTTAAAAAAATGTAGACATATATTTTTCATATGGAGAGGAACTCAAGGTGATATAAAGAAATAAAAGACTGGCAGAAACCTAGAAAAATAGGAGTAAATATTAAGGTAACCACAAAGGAAACTAACAATCCTACAAGTCAAAATAAAAACCTAGAAAAATATAAAGACTCAGCAAACACAAAATCAACAACAATGAAAAGGATGAAAAGAAAATACATAAAGAAAAATGAATCAGCACAGAAAATTAACTAAAGCAAAGAAACTGTGAACAACACACAAAAAAAGACATCCAAATGACAGCACTAAACTCATATCTATATTTACTCTGACTGTAAATGGACTAAATACACCAATAAAGAGACAGAGAGTGGCAGATTGGATAAAAAAACATGGTCCATTGGTATGCTGCCTACAAGAGACACACTTTAGACTTAAAGACACAAACAAACTAAAACTCAAAGGGTGGAGAAAATATATCAAGCAAACAACAAAGAGCAGGAGTGGCAATATTAATCTCTGAAAAAATAGACTTTAAAGTAAAATCCACTACAAAGGATAAAGAAGGTTACTATATAATGATTAAAGGGTCAATACACCAGGAGGAGATAACTATAATAAATATTTATGCACCCAATGACAGGGCTCCAAAATACATAAGACAAACTCTAACAGCACTGAAAAGAGATAGACAGCTCCACAATACTAGTAGGAGTCTTCAACACACCACTTTTGGTGAAGGACAGAACATTCAGAAAGCAGCTCAACAAAGACGTGGAAGATCTAAATGCTTCAATCAACCAACTTGATCTCATAGACATATACCAAACACTCTACCCAACAGCAGCCAAGAATGCTTTCTTTTCCAATGCACATGGAACATTCTCCAGAATAGACCACATATTAGGCCATAAAGCAAGCCTTAAC
>NW_004444031.1:9335907-9340906 GCF_000243295.1 Trichechus manatus latirostris | reverse complement strand
CAGTTTATAGCAATAAATGTACACATCCAAAAAGAAGAAAGGGCCATAACTAAAACATTAACCTTACAACTGGAACAAGTAGAAAGAGAGCAGCAAAAGAAGCCCTCAGGTGTCAGAAGAAAGGATATAAGATTTAGAGCAGAATTAAATGAAATAAAGAATAGAAAACTAGTTGAAAGAGTTAACAAGACCAAACCTGGTTCTTTGAAAAGATCAACAAAATAGATAAAATATGGCCAGACTGACAAAAGAAAAACGGGAGATGAAGCAGATAACCTGCATAAGAATTTGAAATCAGTTATTTACTTCATCATTTCTTCCATTCACTTTAGTGACTGTATGTTCAACAGCTAGTTTCAGAATCTCTTAGAACATCTATTTTCGTCTTTCTTTCTTTCCAGTCTTTGTAATGAGCTTTTGCTTTATTCATGTATGATGTCCTTGATATTGTTCCACAACTCGTCAGGTCTTAGGTCATTAGTGTTCAATGCTTCAAATCTATTCTGGAGATGGTCTCCAAATTCAGGTGGGATATACTCAAGGTTGTACTTTGTCTCTCATGGACTTATATTATTATTCAGCTTCAACTTGAATTTGCATATGAGCAATTGATAGTCTGTTCAGCAGTCAGCCCCTGGTTTTATTCTGACTGATAATATTGTGCAACGCCTTCGTCTCTTACCACAGATGTAGTCAATGTAATTCCTTTGTATTCCATCTGGTGAGGTCCATGTGAACAGTTGCCGTTCATGTTGTTGAAAAAGATATTCGTAATGAGTAAGTCCTTGGTCTTGCAAAATTCTATCATGTGATCTCCAGTGTTGTTTCTATTACCAAGTCTGTATTTTCCAAATACCAATCCTTATTCTTTGTTTCCAGCTTTCACATTCCAATCACCAGTAATTATCAATGCATCTTGATTGCATGTTTGATAGATTTCAGACTGCAGATGTTGGTAACAATCTTCAACTATCTCATAATTGACATTAGTGGTTGGTGCATAGATTTGAGTAATAATCATATTAACTGGATATTATGCTATCACTGACAGCATTTTACTTCAGGATAGATCTTGAAATGTTCTTTTTGACGATGAATGTAATGCCATTCCTCTTCAATTGGTCATTCCCAGCATAGTAGACCATATGATTGTCTGATTCAAAATGGCCAATAATAGTCCATTTCAGCTCACCTAAGTCCTAGGATATCAATCTTTATGCCTTCCATTTCACTTTTGACAACTTCCAATTTTTCTAGATTCATACTTCATATATTCCACGTTCTGATTATTAATGGATATTTGTAGCTGTGTCTTCTCATTTTGAGTCCTGTTACCTCAGCAAATGAAGGTCCCAAAAGCTTTACTCCATCCATGTCATTAAGGTCTACTCTACTTTTAGGATGTAGTTCTTCCCCAGTTGTATTTTGAGTGCCTTCCAACCTAAGAGGCTCATCTTCCAGCACTATATCAGACAATGTACCACTGCTGTTTATAAGGTTCCCACTGGACAATTGTTTCAGAAGTAGACCACCAGGTCCTTCTTCCCAGTCTGTCTTAGTCTGGAGGCTCCGCTGAAGCCTATCCACCACAGGTGACCCTGCTGATATTTGATATACTGGTGGTATAGCTTCTAGTATCACAGCAACACGTAAGCCACCACAGTACAGCAAACTGACAGACAAATCCATTCAATGGGGAAAAAAATAGTCTCTTTTATAAACGGTGCTGGGCCAACCAGATTTCCACATGCAAAAGAATGAATCTGGATCCATACTTCACCCCATATACAAATATTAACTGAAAATGGGTCCAGGATCTAAATGTAAGAACTAAAAACATAAAATTCTTAGAAGAAAATAAGGGTTATGCTTTGGAACTTTTGCTTTAATCAACGGATTCTTAGCTCTGATACTGAAAGCATGAGCAACAAAAGACAACATAGATAAATGGGAATTAATCTAAATTAAAACTTTTGTTCATCAAAGGATTTTATCAACAAAGTGAAGAGACAACCTATAAATGGGAGAAACATTTTTGGAACCGTATATCTGATAAGGGTTTAATATCCAGAATATATAAGACTCCTACTACTTAACAACAAAAAGAACAATCCAATCAAAAAATAGGCAAAGAACATGAATAGGTATTTCTCCAAAGAAGAAGTACACATGGCCAACAAGTACATGAAAAGATGTTCAATTTCATTAGTCATTAGAGAGCAAATCAAAACCTTAACGATTTATCACTTCATTCCAACTAAGATGGCTATGGAAAAAAAAAAAAAAGGAACGAAACAGATGTTGGCAAAGATGTGGAGAAATTGGAATACTCATCCATTGCTAGTGGAATGGTAAAATGTTTCAGCCCCTGTGGAAAATAGCTTGGCGGTTTTTCAAAAAAATTAAACACAGAATTACCATAAGACCCATGTGATGAGCCCCATTACTGAATTTTCATTTCAGTTATTATTTTTTAACTCTAGAATTTCTTCCCTATATATTGAGTTATTGGCTTCATATTTTCTTTAATTCTTTGTGTCTACCTGACTTTCAGTTTTTCAACAAATTTATAACAGCTGCTGTGAAATCTCTGTCTGCTAAATCTAATACTTGGGTCATATCAAAGTCAGTTTCTCTTCACTGTTTTCTTTTTTTCTTTAGTACTGATTATAGTTTACTAATTTTTTTTCATGTTTCAAAAATTTTAGATACATATTAACAGTGTAGATAGTATATTGGGCCATATCAAAGTCAGTTTGTCTTCATTTTTTTTTTTTCCTTACTACTGATTACAGTTTCCTGATTATTTTTTCCATGTCTCAAAAATTTTAGGTATATATTGAACAGGGTAGATGGTATATTTTTTTAATTTTTTTTATTGTACTTTAGACAAAAGTTTACTGAAAAAATACTTTGTCATTAAACAGTCAGTACACATATTGTTTTATGACATTGGTTAACAACTGCTCGACATGTCAACACTCTTCCTTCTCGACCTTGGAGGATTTTTTTTTTTTTTTTGGTGAAAATAGACGTAGCCAAAGTTACACCATTTTAAAAGTTTTTACATGTACAATTCAGTGACATCTATTACATTCTACCAGTTGTGCTGCTATTCTCACTATCCTTTCCAAATTATTCCATCATCATTATCTTCAACTCACTGCCCCCTAGGCTTCCCATCAAACTTTCTGAATTTCTGTTATCAATTTGATCTTACATAGATAATTCTTTTTTGTTGTTGTTCTACCTTAGATGAAGGTTTACAGAATAGTTTCTCATTAAACAGTCAATATAGATATTGCCCTATGACAATGGTTAACAACCCCATGACATGTCAACACTGTCCCTTCAAAAACTTGGGTTCCTTAACACCAGCTTTCCTGTCCCCTCCTGCCCTCTAGTCCTTGTCCCTGGACAGTTGTGCCTCATTAGTCCCGTTTTGTTTAATGGGGCTATCCAATCCCCAGCTGAACAGTGAACCTCGAGAGTGACTTCACCACTGAGCTAAAAGGGTGTCTGGGGGCCATACTCTTGGAGTTTCTCCGGTCTGTCAGGCCGGTAAATCTGGTCTTTTATTTTGTGGGTTAGAATTTTGTTCTACATCCTTCTCCAGCTCTGTCCAGAACCCTCTGTTGTGATCCGGGTCAGAGCAGTCAGTGGTGGTACCTGGGCACCATCTAGCTGTACTGGACTCTGTCTGGCGGAGTCCGTGGGACTGTGGTCCATTAGTCCTTTGGACTAATCTTTTCCTTGTATCCTGTTCTTTTCATTCTCTCTTGCTCCCGAAGGAGTGAGACCAGTGGAGTACCTTAGATGGCTGCTTACAAGCTTTAAAGACCCCAGATGCTACCCACCAAGATAGAATGTAGAACATTGTCTTTATAAACTGTGTTATGCCCATAGAGCTAGATGTCCCCTGAAACCATGGTCCCCACAGCCCTATGCCCAGCAATTCAGTCTCTCAGGGAGCTTGGATGTGTCTATGGAGCTTCCATGACCTTTCCTTGTACAAGTCATGCTGGATTCCCCAGTATTGTGTACTGTCTTACCCTTCACCAAAGTTACCACTTACTTATTGTCTCTTTAGTTTCCCAAAGATTGTTTCTTTTTCTGTGTAAACTCGTTCATGAGTTTTTACGGTAGAGATCTCATACAATATTTGTCCTTTTGTGATTGACTGATTTCACTCAGCATAATGTCCTCCAGTTTCACCCATGTTATGAGATGCTTCACAGATTCATCCTTGTTCTTTATCCTTGCATGATACTTAATTGTGTGTATGTACCATAGTTTGTTTATCCATTTCATCTGTTGATGGGCATCTAGGTTGTTTCCATCTTTTTGCGATTGTGAACAGTGCAGCAATGAATATGGGTGTGCATATGTCTATTCGTGTGACAGCTCTTATTGCTCTAGGATATATTCCTAGGAGTGGGATTGCTGCATCATATGGTATTTCTATTTCTAGCTTTCTAGCCTCTCCAACATTTGTTATTTCCAGTGTTTTTGATTCTTGTCAGTAATGCCAGGGTGAGATGGTATCTCATTGTGGTTTTGATTTACATTTCTCTATTGCTAGTGATCGCATTTCCTCATGTGTCTGTTGGCCATTTGAATGTCTTCTTTGGTGAAGTGTCTGTTCATATCCTGTGCCCATTTTTTAACAGGATTATTTGTCTTTTTGTTGTAGAGGTGTTGGATTTTCTTGTAGATTATACATATTAGACCTTTGTCTGACTTATATGTCCAAAAACTTTTTCCCAATCTGTAGGTGCTCTTTTTATTCTTTTGAAGTCTTCTGATAAGCATAAGTGTTTAATTTTTTCATTTTATTTTAATTTTATATTGTACTTCACGTAAAGGCTTACAGAACAAATAGTTTCTCATGAAACAGAGGTACACATGTTGTTTTATGACATTGGTTAACAACCCCACAACATATCAACCCTCTAACTTCTCAAACTTTTTTTTGGTGAAAATAAACATAGCCAAAGAT
>NW_004444031.1:9322659-9325035 GCF_000243295.1 Trichechus manatus latirostris | reverse complement strand
AAAAAAAAAAAAGAAATGCCCCCCAAAAAGCAGAAAAAAAAACAATGGAAAAAGAAATGCTCTCAGGGATCCCTCTGCTCGTCTGTGAAAGCCGAAGGGGAGTCTCCTTGCCACACAGCTCCGCCTGGCCAGAAAGGGCTCCCAATTCAAGAAAAGGAAAAGAAAACAAACGAACTATTCAAAACAAACAAACGAACAGAAGCCCCGGCATCCCACCAGCATGGTAGCCCAGACTGGGAAACAGCTGCACACTGAATGGAGCTCCACAGCCCCTCAGGAAGAAGATGGAGTACAGTGCCAGGTACTCCAGCGAAAGTAGGGGGCGGTGGCGAGAGGCAAGTAAGAAATCAAAAAAGCAGAAAAAAAAAAAGCAACACTAGCAGCCAACAAATCTCACTCAGAGAGCCAGCTAGTACGGGCTGGTGTTTCTGGACAAGAGACTGTGTCCGCGGGAAGCAGAGGGGCCGAGTGTGGGTGAAGAAGGGTACAGAGTGGGAAAGCGTATATCACGAATTACTGGTGCTCCGTAGCCCCTCAGGAAGAAGCAAAGATGGCGCACGGAGCGAGGTACTCAAGCGAAAGGAGGGTGAGGTGGTGAGAGGCAAGGAAGAAATCAAAAGAAGCAGAATAAAGCAACACCAGCAGCCAACAAATGGCACTCAGAGAGCTGCCCGTTCGGGTGTGTGGAATCCAAGCAGCCGGTGTTTCCTGGTAAAGAGATTGTGGGCGCAGGAAGCAGAGGAGGCTGAGTCGGGGTGAAGAGGGGTGGAGCGTGGGAAAGCGTATATTGCCAATTACCTGTTGTTTTGTCTCCCGCTGGACGCTGTCAGGCTGCTTCCTCTACCCCGTTTGCTGGTCTCCAATAGAAGTCCAAGATGGCAGATCTGCGCTGCGTTAGCTGGTAGGGGACCTCTGCATGAATCTCTCCTCTTTCTCCGTTCTCTGTCAGTTTTCTCACTGCATTTGGTGCTTGTCTGAGTTCTTTCTCTCTTCATTTGATGTTTTAGGGTTTCAGGATTGTTGTATTCTCTGTTCGGCTTAGTTTTTTGGATCTTTGCTGTGGAAGGACGGCGTGGTGCTTCTGCCTAGAGCACCATTTTGCTGGAACTCCCAAGTGTTTAATTTTTAAAAGATCCCAGTAATCTAGTATATATTCTAGGGTTTGTGTGTTGTTGGTTTTTGTTTATATCCTGTTAGGCCATGCATTAGGGACTCTAGTGTTGATTCTATTTTTTCTTCTATGAACTTCATTGTTTTTGGCTTTATATTTAGGTATGTGATCCATTTTGAATTAGTTTTTGTCGTTGATGTGAGGTAGGGGTCCTGTTTCATTTTTTTTGCAGACAGACATACAGTTTTTCCAGCATCATTTGTTAAAAAGACTGTCTTTTCCCCATTTGATGGACTTTGGGCCTTGTCAAATATCAGGTGACCATAGGTGGATGGATTTACATCTGGATTCTCAATTCTGTTCCATTGGTCAATGTATCTGTTGTTGTACCATTTGTACCAGTACCAGGCCGTTGTACCAGTAGCTGTAGAGTAGGTTCTGAGGTTAGGTACTGCAAGTCCTTTTACTTTATTCTTCTTCAATAGTGCTTTACTTATCCCTGGCCTCTTCCCTTTGCATATAAACTTAATGATTAGATTTCCATCTCTTTAAACAATGTTTTTGGTGTTTGGATCGGGATTGCATTGTATTTGTAAATTGCTTTAGGTAGAATTGTCATTTTCACTATGTTGAGCCTGTCTATCCATGAGCATGGTATGTTTTTCCATTTATGTAGATCCCTTTGCGCTTCTTGCAGTAATGTTTTGTAGTTTTCTTTGTGTAGGTCTTTTACATCCCTGGTTAGATATATTCCTAAGTATTTTATTTTTTTAGGGGCTATCATAAATGGTGTTGTTTTCCTGATTTCCTTTTCATCATTCTCTTTATTGGTGTATAGGAATCAAACCGATTTTTGTATGTTTATCTTGTATCCTGCTACTCTGCTGAATCTTTCTATTAGTTCCAGTAGTATCTTCATGGAGTCTTTAGGGTTTTCTATGTATAGTATCATATCATCTGTAAAAAGGGACTATTTAACTTCTTCATTACCAATTTGGATGTCCTTTATTTCTTTTCCTTGCCTTATTGCTCGAGCTGGGATTTCTAGCACAATGTTAAATAGGAGTGGTGATAAAGGGCATGCTTGTCTTGTTCCTCTTCTCCAGGGGAATGTTTTCAGCCTCTCTCCCTTAAGAATGATGTTGGCCATTGGTTTTTTATAGATGGCCTTTATTATGTCGAGAAATTTCCCTTCTATACCTATTTTACTTGGAGTTTTTATCAGGAATTGGTGTTGGACTTTGTCGAATGCCTTTTCTGCATCA
>NW_004444031.1:9302730-9321847 GCF_000243295.1 Trichechus manatus latirostris | reverse complement strand
TTCTCTTTCTATTTATTTAAGTTGTGTAGTTAATGTTTTCATTTTGTCCCTTTTTTCTTTTTTGATGTGTGCTTCTATTGCTATAAATTGTCCTGTAAGGACTGCTTTTGCTGTGTCCCAAAGGTTTTGGTATGATGTGCTTTCATTCTAGGAATGTTTTGATTCCATCTCTGATTTTTTCTATTACCCAGTGATGTGTAAGCAGGATGTTATTTAGTTTCCATGTAATGGATTTTTTTTCCTGTTGTTAATTTCTACCTTATGGGGTTGTGGTCAGAGAAGATACTTTGTATTATCTCAACGTTTTGGATCTTGTTGAGGATTGCTCTGTTGCCTAAGATGTGGTCTATTCTGGAGAATTTTCCATGTGCAATGGAAAAGAATGCGTACTTTGCAACTCTTGGGTGTAGTGTTGTATGTCTATGAGGTCCAGTTGGCTGATTGTGCCCTTTAGGTCTTCTGCATCTTTGTTGAGTTTCTTTCTAGATGTTCTGTCCTTTACCGAGTGGTGTGCTGAAGTCTCCTGCTATTATTGTGGAACTGTCAATTTCCATTTTCAGTGCTGTTAGGGTTTTTTTATGTATCTTGGAGCTCTGTCATTGGATGCAAAGATGTTTATTATAGTTATGTCTTCATGATGGATTGTCCCATTCATCATTACATAGTGTCCTTCTTTGTCTTTTATGGTGGATTTTGTTTTAAAGTCTATTTTATATGAGATTAGTATTGCCACTCCTGTTCTTTTTTGGTAGCTGTTGGCTTGATATAATTTTTTTTCAACCTTTGATTTTTAATAAATTTATGTCTTTGTTTCTGAGGTGAGTCTCTTGTAGACAGCATATTGATAGATCATGTTTTTTAATCCATTCAGTCCCTCTCTTTCTCTTATGGGTTGCATTTAGGCCATTTTCATTCAGTGTAATTATTGATAGGTGTGAATTTATTGCTGTCATTTTGTAGTGCTTTTTCTAGTACTGCCGACATTTTCTTTCTTCCTCGTACTCTCCTGTGCTGAATTCCTTTTGTTTGTGGATTTTTTTTTTTCATTTCTCTTGTTTTTGTAGGTTTTGTTTTTACTAAGACTTTATGGTTTTCTTCTTTATTTTGATGAGTAGGTTTGCTAATCTTTCTTTGTGGTTACCTTGAAATTTACTCTTATCTTCCTAGATATGAACCAGTATATTATCACTTGGTATTGCCTTGCCTTCCTCTCCATTAGAAGGTTCTATACCTATGCCGTTTATTCCCTCTTTTGTTGTTCTGATGCTGTTGTCATTTACTGATTAACCTCTCTGGTTCCCTGCTGTAATTCTTTTGGTTTTGGATAGTCCTTAAGAGTTCATTTCCTAGGTTGGTATCTGACTAGTACAGTCCTGTGTCCTAGATTCAGCCTGTGGTCTGATGTTGTTTGTCCTCATATCGAAGGACTCTCTTTAATAATTCTTGTAATTTTGGTTTGATTTTTACATAGTCCCTTAATTTCTGTTTATCTGAAAATGACCTAATTTCACCATCATATTTGAACAAGAGTTTTGCAGGATATATTATTCTTGGCTGACAATTTTTTTCTTTCAAAATTTTATATACGTCAGCCATTGCCTTCTTGCCTGAATGGTTTCTGCTGAATGGTATGGTTTCTGCTGAATAATCTGAGCTTAGTCTTATTGTTTCTCCTCTGTATGTGATTTTTTTGTTCGTTGATCTTCTTTTCATCTTTCATATTAGGGAAGTTTTCTGTCAGCAAATCTTCAATGATGCTCTCTGTGTTTTCTGTTTTTTCCCCCTCTTCTGGAACTCTGATTACTTACAGATTTTTGGTTTTGATTGTATCCCACATAATTCTCTGAGTTTCTTCATTCTTTTTTCTGATTTTTCCTCAGAGTTGTATCCAAGTGTTTGTCTTCAATTTCAATGATCCTGTCTTCCATTGTTTCAAATCTGCTCCTCACTCCTTCTATGACACTGTCCATTTCTGAAATCTTGTTGTTTATCTTTTGGATTTCTAATTGTTGTTTTTGTAAGATTTCTAGTTGTGAATTTATTTTAGCATTTTGTTCCTGTATTATTTTTCTGAATTCTTCCATTTTTTTGTCTGTATTTTCCATAATTGTTTCTGCCTTTTCCATGCATTTGTCTATTTTTTTCTTCATTTTTGTCTGCTTTTTGCTTCAACTCTTAGATAATTCTGAATATTAGAGATCTGAATTCCATATAAGGTCATTCTAGTGCTTTTTCTTCTACTGAAAAGTCATTTTTTTTTTTCTTTTGGACACCTACTGGAACTATCCTGTCCTGTTTTTGTATACATTTTGATATTGTCTACTGTCTTTGGGTCATTCACAGTTATTTTCCTCATTTATTAATTGTAGATTTGTTTCATCTTGCTTTTTTGTTTTATTTGGTTATGTTTGTTAAGGCGGGCTATACATCCTTTGTTGTTTGCTTGTCTGTGGGCACAATACTTTTCACCACGTTCTCCAATGGGCAGGGTCAGTTGGTCAGTTATGGTACAGCAGGGCATGTCCAGCTGAAGGCATGTTGCTGGGATAGGTTGTTTATGGCATGTACTAGAGCCAACAGGGTGGACCAGGAGTCAGTGCAGGGCAGGTTCTGGTAGGCCATGCCTGTGCTGCTTGGGAATGTGATGTTCAGCGCATGGTTCAGGTAGGCAGGAAGGAGGGGGTAGGTTGTGATGTGTGAAGTTAAGATGCGTATGGGAAAGAGGAGAGAGAAAAGAGGAAGTGGAGCCAAAAATTCACACAAACAAAAAATAGTGCTAAGGGACCTTGCTATTGGAGTAGAGAGATGAGAGACTGATAAATGTAGAAAAACAAAAATAAAAAAAAAGAAAAAGGGTAAAAATAAATAAAAATTCGAGGAATAAAAAAGAAAGAAAAGTCCCCAGGGATCCTACTGGTTTGGCTGCTAGGACTGGGGAAGTGGCTCCCAAGCTGTGAAATACAGCCTGGCTAGAAGGGATAGACGTGTCATACAGTGCCAGATATTCAGGAAATAGGAAGAGAAGGTAAGTGTAGAGAGATATGAAACTGGAAATGAAGAAAGTCAGAAAGGGAAAAAGAGTGAGAAGGAAACAAAACAAAAAAACAATAAATAAAAAAGAAATGCCCTAGGGATTTCACCATGCGTCTGTGCAAAGTAAGGGAGTAGCTCTCAAGTCGTGTGGTACTGCTTGGCTAGAAGGGGCTCCTAAGCCAAGAAAAGAAAAAGAAATCAAACAAATAAACAAATCAAAATAGAACAAACAAACAAACAAAAAGCCCCTGGTGTCCCACCAGCATGGTGGTACAGGCTGGGCAGCAGTTTCACAGTTGAGCGGTGTTTTGCAACCTTTCAGGAAGAAGCAAAGTTGGCACATGGAGCCAGGTATTTGAGAGATAGGAGGGGGAGGTGGTGAGAGGTAAGGAAGAAATCTAATGAAGTGGAAGAAAGGAACACCAACAGCCAACAAATGGCACATAGGGAGCTGGACAGTGCGGGCGGGTGGAATCCAAGTGACACCAGGGTGAACCCGGTGTTTTTCAGCCAAGAGACTGTGGCTGCAGGAAGCAGAGGAGGCCGAGTGGGGGTGAAGAAGGGTGGGGGGTGGGAAAGCATATATATCTGGTTACCTGTTGTTCTGTCTCCTGCTGGAAGCTCCATGACACAGCTTTCTCGTACCCCTTGTTTGCTGATCTCCAATAGTAGTCCAAGATGGCGGATCCATGCTGTGTTAGCTGATAAGGGACCTCTGCATGTATCTCTCCTCACTCCCTGTTCTTGGTCAGTTTCCTATTCCATTAGGTGCTTGGCTGAGTTCTTTATCTCTTCATTTGATGCTTAGGGTTTCAGGACTGACATGTGACTCTGTTTGACTTAGTTTTTCGGATCTTTGCTGTGGAGGGACAGCATGATACTTCTGTTTAGAGCACTGTGTTGCCCAGAGTAGACAGTATATTTTTGCAACTCTATGTTTTCTTATACTTTTATAGGGATTTTTTTTTTGTCCCCATCACCATGCAGATTTAGTTTTTAATTGTGTTAAGTTTATGTATAATAAAAAGCATTTGCCGTTTTTTCAATATTTTATCATGCACAATACTGTACCATTAATTAAATTAATTAATCACGTTATGCAACTATTACCACTTCCACTGAGAATTTTTATTTTTTATCCTTGGTTTCCTAGGGATTGTCACATCATCAGTATAACTTAATTGTTAGCCGGTAACTTCAGCCAAAGTTGTGCTCAAACACACTGAGCTTGTAAAATACGTGTCATTTAGGAAATGCATTCAAAATTGTAGCTAATTTTCAAGTCTCATTTGGCTTTTACTCTTCACTAGTCTGTTTTTGGTTTTCCCCTGCAAATGCACGTACTTTTGTAACTCTTCAGGAATACGTAGAAAACTTGCCTGAGAATCTCTCCATTAAATTTCTACCCGGTCTACTGCTCCCTCCAACTATTACAATAATATCAGGCTATCAAAGCTGTGGCCTTTGCCTAGTCATTATCTAATATGTTTCCTTCGTTAAGGTGACAAAGTCATGGGTTCTTGTTCCCCACCTCAAATTAAGGCAATCCTTCAGGCAGCAAAGCTGCTTATTTTTGGACAAACTCTATATTTGCAAAACTACAGTGATTACCACACAAGAGAAATGATGTGTGGGTGCAGCCCTAGTTATAAGGGTACAGGCTTTCATTTTTGTTACCTAAAGCTTTAGCACTTTTTCTTAAGCAGATGCTCCTCAACATTTTTGTTTTTGTTTGCCTTTCATCTATTTCCAGAGCTGTGGAAATAATCTGACAGGATTATTTTTGATAATTTTTACTCTACTTTATATTTGTATTTTCATAAAGGATTCACCTACTTCTTCCCATCATTATAAGTTTTCCTTATTTAAATAATGTTTTCCATATTTAAATAATAATGAAATAACAAATTCAGCTAGGAAGAAAAAAAAGTTCAGAAAATAATTTTTCCTTTCAGAATCAGAATATATTTTTATTTCTCCATTAAGATACAGATTCAAGTAAACAGTCTTTGTGATATTTGGTATATTATGTTTGCATATAAACTGAGGACATTCACTAGTGTTTTTATGGTTACCGTATCTTTTACAAAAATAACGTGCAAGTTCTATGTTTGTTTGCCAACTGTGCCCTCCCCCCCAGCAAGATATTTTCTCAAGTGCACTATGTTTTTTTTACAGCAATATGTTAAAAAAAAAACTGGCACAGCGCAGTTACAAAAATACCTGCGGGGGCCCAGTTGGCAAACAAATGTATAACGTGTGTTATTTGCATAAAAATATAGGTATTCTCCAACAAGAATTTATTTTCCCAGTATTATTCTGCATAGACAGGAGTAAGGAAGAATTTTATGCTCAAAATAAATAAAGAAATACATACAACAGCATTCTACCATATGAATTATAATTTCCACTGAAAGTTGAGTTTCAAAATGAAGAAACTTTGTAATATATTTGAAATTAATTGTTTCTGAGGTACAATTTATCAAAAAATGCAATTAGGGATATTCTTTTACTTAGCCTGTTTATTTGGCCATTTAGCAACATCCACAAAGAGAGAAACCAGCATTTTCCTAAGCAATTCAACTTTTAACAAAAACCCTCCCACATTAAATTTCATAATCTAGGGAGTTAAATAGTATGGAATAGTCAGGATAATTATACATTTATCCTAAAATTGATATAATTTGCAATAATGTATTCTTTTACGTGAACAAATGTTTTATACCAAATCACATTTACATTGTATAGAAAAAAACTTATCCAGAGAGAAAGCCAATTAAATCTTCACATAATATGTGTGATTATAAATAATTTTTAAGAATATAGGAAGCCTAATAAAATAGCATATTATTGAGAGTTAGAAATTTGCAAATGTTACTAAAAGTAATCATGCTGAAATTATTTAAAAATAATTATGAGAAATTACTTCATTTTTATTTCTTATATGGTTAATTAAAGCTCTAAAAAGGCAGAATAACATGTTTTACAAAATTTATTAGACTGAAAATTTTTTCAGAGTTTGCTGTTCTGGCATTGTCTTAAGCTGAGTTCTTTAGAGAAGCAAAACCAGTAAAGCATATAAATGTATACAGAGATTTATATCAAGGAAACAGCTCACGCAATTGTAGAACCTAGAATGTTCCAAGTCTGTGGATCAGGGCAGAAACCTTTCCCAATTCACACAGCCCCAGAAGCTGGAGAGCCCGAGATAGGCAGGTCAGAGAGCAGGGCTCCCACTCACAGGCTGTGAAGGTCGACGAATTCCAAGATCAGCAGGCAAGACCACAAGGTTTCTCCTGATTCACATAGCTGCATGGGCTGGCAAACTCAAGACTGGCAGGTCAGAGAGCAGGGCTCCATTTACAGGCTGTGAAGATCGATGAATCCCAAGTTTGACAGATAAGCTGACAGCTCAATTCTCAAGAACTGGAGGTGAGAGGACAGGAGGCATCTGCATGATCCGGAGTGAGCAAAAAGCCAGAATGTCTGCTTATATTCAGAGACAGGCCACACCCCCAAGCAAACTCCCTTTCTTCTGATTGGCTACTCACAGCATATTCAATCATGGGAGTGATCACATATAAACACTGAGAATCATGGCCAAGCCAAGTTGACACACAATCTTAACCATCACAGGCATGGTAACCCACACTCATTACAGCACACCCTTCCCATTGAATGCACATTAAAACTCTGGACAAAATACAGGAAACTCCCTGAGGCGGACTCTGAAAAGTCAACAAATTAGGTAGATTCTGGATGGAAGTCAAAACTGGGAGAACTGACTGTCACAGTGGTGATTTTCAACTTTTTTTTTCATGGATTTTCCCTGAGGGAAGGTACCAACTGCAAGATGCAGATGGCTAAATTTTTGATAGAAAGGCTGTTTTTCTGACCATACCAAAAACCCTTGCCATTGACTTGATTCCACCTCATAGCAACCCTATAGAACAGAGTAGAACTGCCCCATAGCGTTTCCAAGGAGCAGCTGGTGAATGCAAACTGCCGACTTTTGGTTATAGGAACAAGGAAAAGGGGTCACGGTCAGCCAAACTGCATGGAGAGAAGAGAGCTTGAAAAGAGGACCCTTTAATTCTGTGTATAAACCTGCCTGCTTACCAGTCTAATTACTGAGCTATGCATGCTTGAGCATGTATGGAGCAGACTCAATTCAGCATACCAAAAGTTTTGAGAACTGAACTAAGATTTATACTACCACAAACAAGAGGGAATCTTAGCTTTAAGAAATAAAAGTAATTGGCTGGACTGCAAGCTGAAAGAAGAACATTAACATTAGAGTCCAAAAAACATAATATCCACACTGTCTAGAATACAATAAAAAGTCATTCACCATACAGAGAACAACTCTGAGATGACACGGATGTTGAAACAATCAATGACTTTAAAGCAGTTATTATAACTATATCCTGTTAAAAAAGAAAACACACTTTAAATGAATGAAAAGGTAGAAATTCTCAGCAGAGAAATAAAAATTATACAAAAGAACCAAATTAAAATACAATTTTAAAAAATTCTCCACAGTGGGAGAAACCTTATGCAATCCAAACAGCCACTCCATATCTGTTAAGTAATAACTCTACATTCCTCCCTCCCCCCAGCCTATGGTATCCATTAATCTATTTTCTGTCCATATACACTTGTACATTCTAGATATTTCGTATGAATGGGATCATGCAATACCTGTCCTTTTGTGTATGACTTATTTTACTTAGCTTAATGTTTTCAAGGTTTACCCATTTCGTAGAATGTTATTAGTATTTTATTCCTGTTTATGATGGAGTAATATTCCATTGTGCATATATACCACAAATTGGTTATCCATTCATCTGTTGATGGACACGGGTTTATTCCACCTTTTGGCCATTGCAAATAATGCTACAATGAACATTGGTGTACAGGTATCTGTTTTAGTCCCTATTTTCAATACTTTTGAGTATATACCCATGAGTAGTATTATTGGGTCATACGTTAATTCTACGTTTAACCTTTTGAACAACTGTCAAAATGTTTTCCACAGAAACTGTGCCATTTTACATATCCACTAGCAAAAAAAAAAAAAAAAAGAGTTCCAATTTCTTCATATCCTCACTGACATTTCTTCCTCTTATTATTATTTTATAATAGTCACCCTAGTGAGTGTGAAGTGGTGTCTCATTGTGGTTTTGATTTGCATTTCCCTAACAGTAATGTGTTGAGCACCTTTTATGTGCTTGTTGGCCATTTGTTTGGAGAAACGTCTATTCACGTTTTTTGCCCGTTTTTTAATTGGGCTATTTGTCTTATTGTTGAGTTGTATGAATTCTTTATATATTCTGGGTATTAAACTCTTGTCAGATATATGATTTCCAAATATATTCTCTCATTATGTAGATTATTTTTCACTTTCTTGATAATGTTCTTTGATGCACAATTTTTTTTTATGAAGTCTAATTTTTTAATCTGTTTTTTCTTTTGTTGCTTGTGTTTTTGGATTTCTCACTGGAAAATTCTCAGAGGAAAGAAGACACAGAAGAATCGAAAGTGCTGAAAGGAAATGACTGTCAACCCAGAATTCCATATTCAGCAAAAAATATCCTTTATGAATGAAGATAAAATTAAAACATTTTCAGATGAAGGAAAACTAAAAGAATTTGTTAATAGGAGCTTTGAAGTAAAAGAAATACTAAAGTGTCTGTTGTTTTTAGTTGCTGTTAGGCTGATTCTGACTCATGGGTCACTATGACAGAGTAGAATTGCCCCATAGCATTTTCTAGGGTGTAATCTTTAAGGGAGCAGATTCCCAATTCTTTCTCATGAGGAGCTGCTGGCTGAGTTTGAATCATCAACCTATGGGTTAGCAGCCAGGTACTTAACCATTTCGCCACCAGGGCTCCTTTTACTAAAGTCGTAGAGGTTGGAGAAACAGAACATAAATTAAATTACATAAACATAAAAGCAGATTACAATTACATAAACTGTGCTGTCCTTTACTGGTTTCATGTTTTCTGTATTTAACCAATGTTTAAAGTAAATTATTTTATGCATTTCCTTAAAAGGGGTTGAGTGGTTCTTTTTATGATTATTAAATTATTTCTTCCTCAGAGCCTTGGAATTGCAGTGTACTCACTATATACTTTAACTGAGGTTCTATCTCCCCTCTAAGCAGCTGCCTTGGAAATCTCTGAATCTGTCTCGAGTATTGTTCACTGATGTTCCATGGGAACATTCCATGCATCTTTTGCCCCACAGTTGTTTCCCTAGACACAGACTTCTACCCTAATGCCACTTGCTGATTCATCCAGACGCCTTCTCTTTTGATGACTTAGACATCTGTTCTCAAACCACAGGATTATGTTACGTACTCTAAGTGGACTAACTAAAGTTCCATCTATTTTGACTGAGGATTGCATCCCTATCCCTTCACCCTTGTGATAGGATATGAAAGTATAAAATGTGTGTATCTGTGCATGTCCATTTAGGAGGAGGTATTTACAGAAGGAATTTATATTTCTCTCTCCAAACAAATTCTCTACCAAAAACATTCCACTAATTTCTTATTCATTGTCATTTTGTAAAATCATTGGTGGTGGGGGATTAAACACTACAAATGGATCTTAAAATTTTGAGGAATTTTGACCTATACCTCAGTTTGCAATTCAATGTGTCTCATCTAACACTTTCATTTTAACATCCTGTCTGTCAGAATAAAATTTGACAAACATTACTATGTTTCAGTCAGTAAATATAAATTTGAGTCACATTCCCTGATCTTTTCTAGACCCAATAACTGCCATTCATTAAAAAACATATGCTCCACATATACTCTGTAGTGGACCACGTCATCTAAACACAGAAAGAAGATTGAAACATACCTTCATAGTATCCCTGGTCTTGTCAGCCTCTATTTATGATTTGTCTGGCTTTCTAGGCACTTTTAGGGGAGTGAGAGTCCTGGTACTGCAGTGGTTAGGAACTTGGCTGCTAACCAAAATGTCGGCAGTTCAAATCCATCAGCCCCTCCTTGGAAGCCCTGTGGGGCAGTTCTACTCTGTCCCATAGGGTTGCTGTGAGGCAAAATCGACTCAATGGCAATGAGTTTGGTTTTGTTTTGATTATAGGAGCTTGGTGCTGAAAGGGTGGCAGTTTGAACCTATTAGCCGCTCCACAGGAGAAAGATATGGTAGTCTGCTTCTGTAAAGATTATATCTTTGGAAACCTTATGGGGCATTTCTATTTTGTCCCACAGGGTCACTGAGTCAGAACCAACTTGAGGGCAATGGGTGGGTTTTTATAGGGTCTGTATGAGTCAGAACTAACTTGATGGCAATCCCTTTTTGTTTTGTTTATAATTTAAAAAAATATATAGAATTAAAAAATTCTCCATTGTTATTTTTTAGAGGTACATAAATAATTAAGGTTGTTCTCTTTGGGCTTCCATCTATTTGGTCAAGTTATCATCATAGAAACTACATAATTTATTCAAATACAGGCTGCCAAATTTAAGAGAGTATAAGATTCATAGTTCTTGGTACATGTATCATTAGTATTCAAGTTACTTTAGTAACAGAAACACTAATTTCATTTGTTGGTTGAAAGTAACTATGGAAAACATACTATGCTTGAAAGTTTTTGTTTTAAATTCTTTTTAATTGCATAAGTTAATTTCTGTTACTAAAATACAGCTTTTTTCCCTTGTATTTTCTAATTTTTGCATGAGGTAACTTCACCTATAGACAAAAAAATATATATAAATGACCACAGAGAAAAGAAAATACGTGACATCATTGCTGACTAAATATAATATAAATTGATTTGGAAATGGTATTGCAACTAAATGTAGCATTTGCCATGGCAGTATTCTTTCTCCGGAATTTGTAGTCTGAAGTTAGTTTATTTAACAAAATATATTGTGTTAGGTGCTATAAATGAAGAAAGAGGAGGACAAAGAGGAGGAGGAGGGGGCATAAAATAAGGAGGAGAAAGAGAAGAGCAGAATGTGGTCTTTGACCCAAGAGCTTAAAATTTCACACATATGAAAAGGAGAAAGGAGGTTAAAAGATATGACAAATATGTTATGATTTTTAGCTCTTTTAAGAAAAATTTCTTTTTTTATTTACCTCTAAATCTATCAAACTTACTATAATAGGTTGTAATTAACTGTTACTAGTCATTTGTCATTTGGCTTAGTTGACCATTATTTTGCTTGAGTTGATTTGTTGACTTTTTAAAATAATGAATAATTTTATATTTGCAGGCAGCTTTAGAGATAATTAACAGGAAAATAATTAAAAACACCAACAATTGACTATAGTACCAAACAAAAATGAACATTTAGTGACAACGATGGAAATAATAACGCCAGAAGCTGAGCTGATCTGGAGAGAACCAAGCTGAGTTTTCAGGTATCAGAGTAGTGGATGAAGACAACAAGCCAAAATGAAAGTAACAGTCAAGCCTTTAATCACTTACTAAGACAGTATGAGAACTAGCCTAACCAAGAGAAAGCACCAACTCCCCCTTATTTCATTTTCCCATAGAATAGCACCAGACAAGGATCACAGGGTCCCCTTGATCCGCTCAAATATGTGGGCCTATCTCACTGCCAAGGGAGCCCTAAACAAGAGGTTCTTGCAGTTTTTTGGACCTGGGTTTGTGAGAGGGAAAAGGGGAAAGGCTAAGAGTGGAAAAGTACCGAGTATTGAGTCAGAGTGGGGAAAATGTCTTCATGGTATCTCCGACTCCCATAAAGATGTGTCAATAGTGGCCCGTGAGGAAGGTCTGTTCTGAAGGCCCTGATAATGAGGCCTCCATATGGAGGTGCCAGGGCTAGGAATGCAGTTATGGGTAAGAGCATGGCTGGCCAGGGTGAGCTGAGTACTTCACTGCAACTCCCTTCACAGACTGTAATACACTGGCTATGCACCAAGTCCAGTGTGGAGAGGACAGCTTTCCCCTGTGAGTCCTGCTAGTGTTAATTGTCTTTGCAATTATTAATGACTGGGCCTGAAAAATCACACATACATTTTCAGACAGTAGTCAGACTCCTCAAATAAAATGTTACATTTGGCCTAAACTTAAATTTGCAAATGTAAATTAGTGCTTTCATTTAAAACTTGGACATATACCTAGCATTTGCAAAATGATTATCTATGGGTTGGGATCAGCAACAGATACACATGCAAAATACTTCTGAGAAAATTATTTTGGCATTTCCTCTTATTCGAACTTCTGAATATAATCTGTATACTTGCCGTCATGTTTATTAAAAAAAATCATAGTTCAATAAAATAGTATTATTAACCATTCAGCATTGTGCGTAGGTATACACTCGAAATGAGTTTATATACTTTCTTTAATACTTCACTTGAAAAGACTACAAATTGAGAGCTTCTTGTGGTTGCCAGCAACCCTTGGCAACCCTTGGCTTCTAGCTGTATCACTTCAATCTCTGCCTCCACCTTCACATGACTGTCTTCCCTTTGGGTATATCTGTGTGTCTGAATCTCTCTCTCATTTCTCTTACAAAGACACCAGTCATTGGATTTTGGGCCCACTTTAATCCAGTATGAACTTATCTTTACTGAATTAATTACACCTGCAAGGCTCTATTTACAAATAAGGTCACATTCTGAGATTCAGAATGAACACGATTTTTTTGGGACACTATTCAACCCAGAGGATGTGGAATGAGGGATATCATTGCTGATGTCAGATGGATCCTGGCTGAAAGCAGAGAATACCAGAAAGATGTTTACCTGTGTTTTATTGACTATGCATAGTCATTCGCCTATGTGGATCATAATAAATTATGGATAACATTGTGAAGAATGGGAATCCCAAAACACTTAATTGTGCTCATGAGGAGCCTGTTTGTAGACCGAGAAGAAATCATTTAAATGGAAGAGGGGATGCTGTGTGGTTTAAAGTCAAGAGAGGTGTGCACCAGATCGCATTCTTTTACCATACTTATTCAGTCATATGTTGAGCAAATAATCTGAGAAGTTGGACTATATGAAGAACGTGGCACCAGAACTGGAGGAAGACTCATTAACAATCTGTAATATGCAGATGACACAACCTTGCTTGCTGAAAGTGAAGGGCAGTTGAAGCACTTACCGATGAAGATCAAAGACCACAGCCTTCAGTGTGGATTACACCTCAACATAAAGCAAAAATCCTCACAACTGGACCAATAAGTAACATCATGATAAACATAGAAAATATTAAAGTTGTCAAGGATTTCATTTTTCTGGGATCCACAATCAATGTCCATGGAAGCAGTAGTCAAGAAATCAAACGATGCATTATACTGGACAAATCTGCTGCAAAAGTTCTCTTTAAAGTGTTAAAAAGCAAAGATATCACTTTGAGGACTAAGGGGTGCCTGATCCAAGCCACAGTGTTTTCAATCACCTCATATGCATGTGAAAGCTGGACAATGAATGAGGAAGACAGAAGGAGACTTGAAGCATTGAAATTATGATGTTGCCAAAGAATGTTGAATATATCATGGACTGCCAGAAGAATGAACAAATCTGTCTTGGAAGATGTATAGCCAGAATGCTCCTTAGAAACAAGGATGGCGAGACATCATCTCACTTACTTTGGACGTGTTATAAGGAGGGATCAGTCCCTGGGGAAGAACATCATGTTTGGTAAAGTAAAGGGTCAGTGAAGAAGAGAAAGACCCTCAGCAAGATAAATTGACACAGTGGCTGCAGCAATGGGCTCAACCATGGCAACATTAATTCTAATATTCCTCTTATAAATGGTATTTTCATTTAGAAAAGCTATTCATTATATGCATATATCTTGAATTTCTCTCATAATTTGTCTATTTAAGTAGTAGAGGCAAGTTAAACAATTTTATCATTTGAAAAAATCTCAAAAAATAGTAAACAGTTTAATATTTATTTAAATGAATTTTTACTTAAAGAATTGTTATATACAGAAGGTTAATTTAGAAGGGAAAATCATAAATAAATTGCTTTTCTGTCTAAGAAAGGTGAATCATTGTTAGGACTCATACTTAGCAAACTGAACTTGCAGTTTTTATGTGACAGCCCTCTTTTCAAGGACAATGAGAGCACATGATCTTGCCTATTGCGATTAACGTGTTGTGACAGAGCATCCAAATCATTAGTATTCTCCCATCAAAAATCATCAGTGAGGCACGGCAGAAAGGACATTGATAGACTATCTTAGTATTCCTCACATAGTGCTGTCAATTGAAAATATAAAGTTATTTTAATTTGGAAAGTTTTATTGTGAATAACGCATCACGATATAGAAAATACACTCAATATGAATGCATTGATAAGTGATATATAATTAAAGATAAATAAATTAAAATTATTATATCTGGACATTCAATTTCCTAATATTTAAAGACAAATAAAAATCATCTGTGTTTAGCATTGTAGTGAATTTTATATATGTATAAATTTTAAAGGAATTATTGACCAATACTTTGCATGCTTTGTTCTTTTAGTATTTCAGAGCTAAGTGGTACACATTTCAGTGAAAATATTATTTAGTACCTACTTCTGTGAGTCATTGTGCTAGATACTGGGAGTACAAAAATGCTCAGAGAATTTCCCTTAGCAAGGGATTTACATAAAATTAGCAGGTACAATCTCCTAAAGAGCTAATTTCTATATATACTGGAAAGTGCAAGAATGGAGTCATGGGCCAGGTGATACAGGAGCACCAGGAAGGAACCCTTGGCTCTTCTAGTGGAGCTATAATTGAACATATATTTTGAAAGATGATCAGTGTAAGCCCATCGATCATGAGAGGATCATTAATTAAAAAATAATATGATAGTCTGAGTCTTGGAAGTTCCGTCGTTAAGCACTTCTAGAATTCAATAAGTGCTTTCAGGTAGAGACGTGAGCATGAGCCGAGAAAGAAAATCTTATTTAAGAGTTGAAAACATTGGATACAACTTTAACTAAATATACAGGGTAAGATGTGCTGGACAAGGGGCTGAAGATTTAGCTGGAGACCAATCCAGGAAGGCTGCTTTATTTTCACTAAGGAAATTCAGGTTTACTAAATGGGCAATAGGTTTGTAGGGGTCCCTCAGTGGCACAAACTCTTAAGCACTCAACAACTAACAGAAAGGTTGGCAGTTTGAACCACCCAGAAGCACCTCAGAAGAAAGGTCTGGCAATCTGCTTCTGAAAGGCCACAGCCTTGAAAATCATGTGAAGCACAGTTTGACTCTCCCACATCGGGTTGTCATGAGTCAGAATCGACTTTACAGCAGTGGGTAAGGGATTTGTACAGCACAGTCAAGTAGCCACAGAGTTTCTCTAGCAGTATTGTGGAGGATGACGTGAGGGGCATCTCTTACCCTGGCTGATACTGTGTACCTGGGGAACATTGTTAAAAAGGGTCTTGGCTCATGACTCTCAAAGTGTGTTTAGGATATTGGGTCGGAATTCATCTCAGGCTTGAGAGCTTCTAGGATTTTAATTTTCCTGGACCCTACCAGGTGACCCTATGCCCTAAGGGATTCCTTTATATCATAGACATTGCACTTCTCCTAATCTGATCATATAACACAAGTGAGGAATAACAAATGGCACAAGTCTCAACTCTCCAGGAGCCTTTGCCTTCTCCGTGGCACATGACCCTCCTCCTCTCTAGGTTCAGCAACTGTCTGTCTTTCTAGGTTTCCTACAATGCTGACGTTAGACTCTACGATCTTTCGACTCTCCTCTAACTTCTTGGTCTACTCAGATTTGGATTCAGAATCCCATATTAGTTTGTTATTTTACCAGGACTTTATTTTGTACTTGAAAATTGTGGAGGATTTTTAAAAAATTGAAATAAATAGATTTTAGGGTAGGCTGTTTGTAGTCGATGTTCAGTTTTATTGAATGGCAAGCAGAGACCGTAGCCTATGGTATTCATTTATTTATTTTCCAGCTTTTTCTAATTAATTAAGATTTTCTTCAGGAAAAATACAGTTAGTTTTGTAAATGTCAGTAAATTTAATGTGGATGTAAAATTGTTCAGTGCACTTTTTATGTATTTAATATTATTTGCCACATGTGAATATATTCTCCCTTACTCTTGTTCTTTTTCTATATATAAACTCACTATTCTTAATTTTGCTATTCACATATTCTATACCCTTACATCTCTTTTTTCAATAATTATTAGTTCATATTAACTTAAAATAAATAAGACACATTTCTTGTTTTAGTTTATATTCTGATAGCATGTGTTAAGGAGAGTACTTAAATAGATTAAGAAGCAGTATCAAAAAATCTGGATATCATTTGCATAGATAGAAAGTGTATGCTTTTGTATGGTGTAATCAATTAATATTGTATGAAAGTAAAGTATTTGAGTTGAGTCTGAAGAATGGGTAGTGATTAAGTAGGAAAAGAGGTTAAATAGACATTCTAGACAGAATAAATGCCCTAGTGGCACAGTGGTTACGTGTTCAGGTGCTAACCAAAAGGTCGGCAGTTCAAATCCACCAGCTGCTCCTTGGAAACCTTATGGGCAGTTCTACTCTCTCCTATAGGGTCACTATGAATCGGAATTGACTTGATGGCAACAGGTTCAGAGAGGCAAAGTGAAGATGCAAGAAATATGGTGCCATTTGTCATGTTTTGCAATGTTAATAAGAGATACCCAAACTAAGCTGCCTTATACATTACGGAAAGCTAGTGATTCTCACATAACAAGCTTCATTGCTATACTCACAAAACAAGGTTCATTGGGTTTCACTGCTAGTTAACCTAGTGTCTTAATGCTGTTTTCACAAAATCATATTCTTTCTATCTGATGGGCAGTTCCTCTCATGGATATTAGAATCAAGTAGGACTACTGGGAGACGCACACAGTAGGTTTTACTTCCTAGTTGTATCTCATACAATTAAGAAAAAAATCTTCAGGGACATCTCCAGAAAATGCATTCTTGAAATCATCTACCCAAACTGAGTCTGCACATGCATTTTTAAACAAATTATGGCATGATTTATTGAACATCCCTTGGAACAATATGACCTTGCCTCTAAAGTAAGGTCAATTCTTCAAATCAACTTTGCTGTTCTCAGTGGCATAGGGTGACTGGATGTTGGAAAGTTAACTGTGTTGGCCAACATAGTGCTTCTGGCAATTGTAAGGAGGAGGAAGTAAGGAAATATTCATTGAATTAATTTAAAAATAATATGATAGTCTGAGGCTTTGAGGTTCTACTACAAAGCACTTGATGGGAGTTGAATAAAAATTGGCACTTGTGATTATTGTTTGGACTACACTACTTGTTGGCAGAATAACAGGTGTATCAACTTGTTGAATAAATACTGGTACAAAAATCTTTGTGCATATTTTTTTCCTTACAGCAAAAATAACTTTGTCTCAAAAATATTCAATTGCTTGAATAAACACTACTCATATCTTTGTCTTAAGTTTTGCATTGTATTTATGAAAAATAAAGGATTAGCATGCCTTTATTCAGTATCAAAGTGATTTGGCAATCACATTTCTTAACTCCTTAAACCAGTGCTGTCAAAGGGAAATTTCAGAAATGAAGAAAATGTTGGCTAATCTGTGCTGCCCAATATCCTGGCTACAACCACATGATTACTGAACACTTGTAATATGTCCAGTGCACCTGAAGAAGAGAATATTCAATTTCATTTAATTTTAAGTAATTTTAATTTAATGAGCCACAATGTCTAGTAGCTACCATATTGGATAGGACAACCTTAGGCTGAAAAGAAGATTTTTTTCTGCATGCCAAGTAGGTTACACTCAAGAATCTCTAACTACCAATGTATTGGGACATAATGGTTGGTATAACAATATTAATGGTCTACATATCATCGGAAAAACTATAGAAATAACATGAGTGAGAATGGGATTATAATATTATACTTTTATTATGAATCTATTTTCTGAACATATCATAAACATAATGTCATTAAATCATATGTTATAATAGCAATGTATAACCAGCAACGATAATTGAATCCACAGTGCTTGATACAAGTACTATAAAATATCATCTGCATTATTTTTAGCAATTACCATTACTGAAGAGTTTTTCATGCATTGTAAAGTTCATGGTATTGGATGACCAGTCATCCCAAATATAATAAAGGCATTACTAAACATTAACATCTGAAATAAGAAATCAATCTATCTTCTATATTTGGGGAGAAATTCAACTGTTTGCTGGTATTATTAAATTCATGCTAATCTAATCCTATTGTTAATGAAGTCACAAACATCAACATTATTTATTTTAGCATGCTACATTCTATTTCCTAGTGACAAATTACATTTGCATTCCGAAGGCTGATACATGGCAGATTTATAGCATCAAGCCATTTAATTGTGTTTGACAGTAACTAATTTTATTAAAAGAATCCCTGGGTGGTACAAACAGTTAAGCACTTGACTACTAGCCAAAAGGCTGGTAGTTCAAATCGACCCAGAGGTGCCTCAGAAGGTAAACTTGGCAATCTGCTTCCGAAAGGTCACAGCCTTTAAAACCCTATGGAGGAGTTCTACTGTGCACATATGGGGTTACCATGAGTCAAAGTTGATTCAAAAGCGACTCACAACAAGTTTACTTATGGAATTGTTACTATAAAATTTTGTGATTTTTGCGAAGTGTTATTTACAAAAGTGAAATTATTAAAAATTAAAAACAACTGCCAAATAGGATTGTTAACTGAAACTAAAATCATGCATATTCTTAGAGGAAACGGTAGCACCATTTGGACACCATTTGCCCAGGACAATGCATTTATCTACCTTACTAACTCAGTGGTTAAGAGCTCTGCTGCTAACAAAAAGGTCAGCCGTTCGAATCCAGCAGCCACTCCTTAACCTTAGGGGACAGTTCTACTCTGTCCTACACGGTCACTATGAGTCGGAATTGACTTGACAGGAATGGCCTTTTTTGATTTTTAACATCTAAATAATACCTAGACAGGACTCCGGCAAGATGGCGGTCTAGGCAGAAGCACCACGCCGTCCCTCCACAACAAAGATCCGAAAAACTAAGCCAAACAGAGAATCAACAATCCTGAAACCCTAGAACATCAAATGA
>NW_004444031.1:9279837-9295519 GCF_000243295.1 Trichechus manatus latirostris | reverse complement strand
TTAACCTCATCACAGTTTACTATATTTATTAATATATTAGAATTATGTTGAAAGGTGGTGGAAACATAGCCACATAAAATCATTTTCCCAATTTTTTTGTCATTTGTTTCACTTTCAGAATGAGAAATGAAAAATTTTTAAAGGTCATGTTGCATTATAATTTAGGTGCCTAGTGCATTACTGAGAATTTAAGATATGTTTTATATTTTTGTTTCTCCATTCCTGTTTATTCTTCTTTATTTATTTATTTGTGCTTTAGGTGAAAATTTACAGAGCAAATTAGTTTCTGAAACAATTAATACAAATATTGTTTTGTGACGTTGGTTACCAACCCGTAATGTGTCAACACCCCCCCCTTCTCTACCTTGGGTTCCCCATTTCCATTCCTCTCAGCTTTCTTGTCTCCTCCTGCCTTCTCCTCCCCGCGCCTGGGCTGGTGTGTCCATTTAGTTTCGTACACATGGATGACCTATGTGTGTTATTGTTTGTTTTATAGGCCTATCTAATCTTTGGCTGAAGGATGAACCTCAGGAGTGACTTCAGTCCTGAGTTGAAAGGGTGTCTGGGGGCCATACTCTCGAAATTTCTCCATTCTCTGTCAGACCAGTAAATCTGGTCCTTGTTTGTGAGTTTGAATTTTGTTCTACATTTTTCTCCAGCTCTGTCCAAGACTATCTATTGTGATCTCCATCAGAGCAGTTGGTGGTGGTAGCTGGGTGCCATCTAGTTGTGCTGGACTCAGTTTGGTGGAGGCTGTTGTAGTTGTGGTCCATTAGTCCTTTGGACTAATCTTCCCTTATGTCTATGGTTTTCTTCTTTCTCCCTTCTTCCAGATAGAGTGGGACTAGTAGACGTATCTTAAGATGGCCACTCACAAGCTTTTAAGACCCCAGTTGCTACTCACTAAAGTAGGATGTGGAATATTTTCTTCATAAATTTTGTTATGCCAATTGAGCTAGATGTCTCCCAAGACCATGGTCCCCAGCCCTCAGCCCAGTAACTTGGTCCCTTGGGGAGTTTGGATGTGTCTATAAAGCATCTATGACTTTGCCTTAGTCAAGTTTTGCTGATCTCCTCCATATTCTGCACTGTCTTACCCTTCACCAAAGTTACTACTTATCTATTGTCTAGTTAGTGTTTTTCCCTCCCCATCCCTCCCCTTCCTTATAACTATCAAAGATTGTTTCTTTCTCTGTATAAACCTTTTCATGAGTTTTTATAATAGTGGTCTCATATAGTATTTGTTTTTCTGAGATTAACCTATTTCACTTAGCATAATGCCTTCTAGATTTATCCATGTTGTGAGATGTTTCAAAGATTCATCATTATTCTTTATCGTTGCATAGTATTCCATTTTGTGTATATACCAGAGTTTGTTTATCCATTCATCTGTTGATGAACACCTTAATTGTTTCTTCTTCATTTTTAAAATTTGCAAAATGTCTTTTATATGAAAGGATATATCATGTTCAGTGATTTATCTTCTTATATAAATTATTTTGCTCTTAAAACCAGTGTTTATAAATATCTTTGTGTAGTCATTAAACATATTATGTACTTGTGTATTAATAGTCTAATACTGCCTTAACACGTTATTAAAAATTCAGCAGCTTAAAACAGCACACATATTAACTCACAGTTCTCAAGTCAGAAGTCTGAGCAGGCTTGGCTGGATTCTCAGAGTCAGACAAGGACAAAACCAAGATGTAAGCAAGGCTGCACTTCTTTGGGCTTTGGGAAAGAATCCACCCTTCATTCATGTTCAGAGGCTCATTCAGGTTCTACTGTGAATTCAGTCCCACACAACTGTGTGACTGAGATTTCCATTCCTTGCTGGCTGTCGCCAGAGATTGTTCTCAGGTTCTAGATGAACTGGCATACTTTGGCTTGTAGTTCCCTTCTTCTGTCTTCAAAGCCAGTAAACCAAACACCAAATCATTTGCTGTCAATTCCAACTCATGGAAACCACAAGTGTTTCAGAGTTGAACTGGGCGCCACAGGGTTTTCAATGGCTGTGATCTTTCAAAAGTAGATCACTAGGCCTTCCTTTCAAGGAGCTTCTGAGTAGATTTGAAAAGCCAAACTTTCAGTTAGCAGCCAAGCATTTAGTAGTCTTTCAAGTCCTTCTCATGCTTCTCTCTGACCTCCCCATCTATCACCCCAGCTGCCTCATCTTTCCTCTGCTCTCCTCTTGGCTCCACAACCTTCTGACTCACTCTTCTATTTTTAAAGGTTCATTGGATTACATGGGGCTCACTTGAGCAATCTAGGTAATCTTCCTATTTAAAGACACCCTGATTAGTAACCTAGATTAGTGTTTGAGTGAATAAGCAGGGAAAGGGAGTATTGGGAAGCCACCCTCAATTGCTAACCGAAGCTTGTAATATCCATTCCCACAGGAAATAGGAAGGACTTCTATGTAATTCTGTTTATTCTATGTAATAAGTGCTTATTATTGACTAGAGTTTATTGCTGTGTACTTTCAAAGAAAAAAATATCCAATAATGAATTTAATAGTAAAGGTAACACTTTATACATACTGCAAGGGCAGCTAATCACAACGTCATATCACAGAACACTTGATGTGAGAAGAAAGGGCTTATTTTACTCTTTTGGAACCGTGACAATTTATTTCAGGCTAAAATTAATAATCTACTTGTTAGATTATTCATACATCTACAGCTGATTCCCTGAATTAATTTGCAATTTTAGGGCCACCCTGTATGACAGTCTGCTAGATTCTAGAAATAAATAATACACATCCTCTTCTCTCTAGGCACAGGCAAGTGATTTTATGTATAATTTTAAATGCTCATATTTTATTAAATCCAGACATATTCATTTGGTGTGGATGGGCTTAAACAGGCATTCTACATACCAATAGTTTAAAAGACGACACCTGCCTACTTTCCTTGAAACATACCTAATTGTCTACATGAGGCAGAACTGGTGTCTACTGTAAAATGAAACTCTACTCACTCTCCCAGATTTAAATAAATAAATTCTAACAGGAAACAAAATAGCACAGTACAGTGAGAAGCTGTATAGACTTCTAAATTTTAAAAAAATGTGAAAAAATTTCACGTTGCTTATACACACATAAATCTGCTCATACAAATATATATAAATTTATATTTTCATGACTTCTTGTTAGTTTTAGTTTTATATGAGGTGCTTGTTTCAAAACCAAAGAAAGAATAAAAATTAATTTTAACATGTGCTCTGAGATAAAGGAAACTCAATTTATTGTAACATATTTAAAAAATTGAGTTCTAGTTAATATGCATATTACTTGATTAGACAGAAATATAGAGAATGATTTTACATGGTAAAGGTAGGCTTCATTTTGCATTTTTATTCTACTAAATAAAATTTAGAAGAAGTTTTATAAAATATAAAATTGTTGATGTCAGATGGATCTTGGCTGAAAGCAGAGAATACCAGAAAGTTGTTTACCTTTATATTAATAACCATGCAAAGGCATTCGACTGTGTGGATCGTAACAAATTATGGGTAACAGTGTTCATTTGGAATCTGTACATAGAACAAATGACAGTCATTCAAAGAGAACAAGGGGATACAGCATGGTTTTAAATCAGGAAAGGTGTGTGTCAGAGCTGTATCCTTTTACCATGCTAATTCAATCTGTATGCTGAGTAAATAATCCCAGAAGCTGGACTATATGAAGAAGAATGTGGCATCAGGATTGGAGGAAGATCGTTAACAACCTGCAGTATGCAGATGACATGATCTTGCTAGCTGAAAGTAAAGAGGACTTGAAACACTTATTGATGAAGATCAAAGACCACAGCCTTCAGTATGGATTATACTTCAACATAAAGAAGACAAAAATATTCTCGACTGGACCAATAAGCAACATCATGATAAACGGAGACAATATTGAAGTTGTCAAGGATTTCATTTTACTTGGATCCATAGTCAATGCCCATGAAAGGAGCAGTAAAAAAATCAAATGACGTATTGCATTGGACAAACCTGCTGCAAAAGACCTCTTTAAAGTATTGAAAAGCAAAGATTTCACTTCGGGGACTAAGGTGCACCTGACCCAAGCCATGGTATTTTCAATCACCTTACATGCATGGGAAAGCTGGACGATGAATAAAGAAGACCAAAGTAGAATTGATGTCTTTGAATTATGGTGTTGTTGAAGAATATTGAATATACCATGGACTGTCAGAAGAATGAACAAATCTGTCTTGGAAGAAATACAGCTAGAATGCTCCTTAGAAACAAGGATGATAAGACTTCATCTTATGTACTTTGGAAATGTTATCGGGAGGGACCAGTTCTTGGAAAAGGACATCACGCTTGGTAAACTAGAGGGTCAAAGAAAAAAAGGAAGAACCTCAACGAGATGAATTGACAGTGTCTTCAACAATGGGCTCAAACACAGCCAACTATTGTGAGGATGACCCAGGACCAGGCAATGTTCCATTCTGTTGTAGATAGGGTTGCTTTGAGTTGGAACCAACTCAACAGCACCTAATAACAATAACAACAAATAAAATTTAAGGAGCCCAGGTGCCACAATTGTTAAGTGCTTAGCTGCTATCCCAAAGGTTGGTGGTTTGAATACACCAGAGACACCACAGACAAAAGACCTTTTGATCTGCTCCTGTAAAAAGATTGTAGCCTAGGAAACTTTATGAGGCAGTTCTACTCCACCACATGGAGCTGCTATGAGTTGGAATTGACTGGACAGCACACAACAACAACAACAAATGAAATTTAGATGATGAGTATGTAATGATAAAGGAATTATAATTTTCTATTAAAATTATTTTATCATTTACCTTTCCCATATTTTTCCTAATGTATCTGATTTTAAGAAGATTTAACATAAGTTAATTACTTGACAGGATATGATATGAAATTAATATTTTTATTTATATATTTTAGAAAATAAAATCTATAAATGGTGGGATTAGAATAGTATTTTAACAATAATTGTGAACTCGATGACAATTTACTGTATAAGAATTTTTGAAGAAGCAATCTTTATACAGTAGAATAGAAAGTTAGGCTTTGTTTCTCAACATACCTATCTCATTGCAGTTTTTAAGGTTTATCAATATAAGTTGTGACATATTGTTTATGGTTGGTGAGCATTGTTCACTCTGAATTTTAACTTTTTCAAAGCCCTTTTTACACATGCCCACAGGTACTTATAGAATAAATTAGCACTCCCACTTATCTTGGTCACATAAAAGATTTTTGACTATATGAGGGTAGTTTCCAGGCATTCTTTTTTTTGATGACCTAATTGAATAGGAGAAGGAAAAATGATGGCCCATACTGAATGCAATAATTGGATATCCTGAATCCAAATGGATAATATCCTTAACCTCCTGAAGAGTGTACCACATAAGAAAGGAGCCTTTCCTTGATATGAGAAAGAATCAAGAAGAAACAAGCTAAATATAAGAAGCATATTTAAATGTCACTAACCAGCATGGTATGTTATCTGGGGACAACAGAACAGGTTTTAGGTCTCTCTAAATCTGTCATGAATTGTGAATAGCAACCCCAAGGAGGCTACTATCAAAATTAAATTTTATCATCACTTTTGTCTTTTTGTACCTCCATTGACAAGTAGATTTTGGAAAATTAGGATTGTGTTAGATTGCTTGCAATCTATCAATCACCTTATAGTGTTTGTTAAATTAAAATCCCCACTACAAGTAGTCATTGATTGATGACTGATGTTTATTTTTCTTTGTTCTACCAAATGGTCCTAAAGACTAATAGAAGTTTTTCTTTGATGTGGTTTCAAAGAGCAGGCTAGATTATGATTTGATTCAATTTTAAGCATATCAATATAATTATCTGATTTTTTAAATAAGTAGAGTTAGAAACACAGATAATAATATAATTTTAAGTCAGAAAAGATCAGCTGAGTGATATGGGGACCTAGATCCATATCTAAGAGTACATAAACTAGATGGATGCACTTTCTTTTGAACTGACCACTAAATTTTGTGATGTAGCCTGTAAACTTCTCCCTTAAATTGACATGTCCAGTTTCAACTTGGTGAGCAGGTAACAGTATTTTTAGAGAAATATTCCATGATACATGCTTGCTAGAGCAGATTCATGCGGAAGTAAAGAGTATTGGCAGAAACACAGTAGTCAGAGAGAGACCCTAGTTGGTGCCACAATTTGGGAATAGAAATAAGGGTATAATTTGGAACCGTTTAAGTTCCAGGTTGTATCAACAATCCAGAAGAGAAAAGACCTTCAAGAGGATGATAATTGTCATGCTGCTTCTCTGCTAGTGAGTGGCAATAGTGCATTGAAATTTCATTTCTAAAAATAAAAGACATATGATTCTTTTTAATCATCAAGTGCTGTGAAACAAACCATACGTGATGCATGAGTAAGATATGATTGTGGTGCATTGTAACTTAGAAACTGAAACCGACTATAACTGTGTCTTTGTTTTGTCTTGAGTGGGGTGCCTAATTATGTAGCGAGTATAATAAAAAGTTGTAACAATGTGCAATTTTTGTCAATTTATTTCACCTCTCTGAACTGTATTTTTCTGAAATAAAATAGGCTTTAGGGCTGAATAAACCAGGACATGAATTGAGGCTATTTACCCTCCTTGTTCAGTTGTCTTGGTAAGTCATATAAAATCTTTGGGAACCATTACCCTCATCTGAAACGTGAAGGTATAACATTTATCTTTCAAATATTACAAATACGCAGATCCCAGATTTTGTGTGTTATCTTTAATGCTATAGGTTCTTAGTCTCACCCTTGAATGGCTGGACTTCTGATTGCTTCAAACAATACATCATGGAAAAGGTATGTTCTGGTCACTCTGAGTTGGAATCCACACAAAGGCAATGGATTTTTTTTTTTTTGGTTTGATGGCTTCTAGGGCCAAGTTATAATTGGCCATGTAGCTTCTACATGGTTGTCTTTGCATGAAAATGTGCCACCTAAGATCCCAGTCCTTATCCTGTGAGATATCCAGCCACATGGATTGACGACCTCTGTGCTCTAGCTTAGAGGCCTGGCCGAGTGGATTCTTCAGTATTCTCAGCCTGGTTGGCAGACGTGTGATTGAAGGAGCTGTCTTTGAAGGGGATCCTCCACTCCCTATGATTTCAGCCCCTAGCCATTCAAGTTTTCCTAGCTGAGCTTCTAGATATGTCAGAACAGAGATGAGCTAGTCCTGCTGTGCCCTGTCCGAAATCATGATCTATGGACTTCATGATAGTAATAAAATGGTTGCTGTTTTATGACGATAAGGTGTTACTCTATCAATACCTCACAAGGTTATTGTGAAAATATACTAAATTTAAGTTAAATTGTTTTATACTTCAAAAACACATCACAAATATTGTTATGAAAATAAAATATATAAAATTGTATGAAACCAGGTCGTAAAGAGGATACATACATTTGTTTTAAAATGGCTGAGTTTTGTTCATTAATGATTGATTGGACTATGAGATGCTATTTAAGAATTAAGACAATTTAGGATTGACACAGTGGCTTCAACAATGGGCTCAAACATAGCAACTGTTGTAAGGTTGGCGCAGGACTGGGCAGTGTTTCATTCTATTGTACACAGGGTTGCTGTGAGTCTGAAATGACTTGAGGGCACTTAACAACAATAGCAACAGGATATGCTCTGATATTACGTGCTTGCTGTTTCAGTAGGCACATAACATTCTCTTGTACCCATTGCTCGTTAGCACCATTGTTAGAAACTAAATACTAGACTTACTAGAGAATTAAACAATAGGAAATGTAATGTGCAATAACTGAAGACTGCATTTATCTTTTTGTTCTGAATGTCACTCTATCTATCTCCTAGGGAAAACAAAACAAAATAAAACACCAGAGCTTAGCTTTGGTGTTGAAAGCATGCCAGTGCATTGAAAATGAAATCCAAAGAACTAATGCTCAGGAACAAATTGTACTGAAGGTAAGGATTGAAAGTATGCCAACAAAGAGCTGAGATGTATATTATTCAAGTGTGCAAAATGACTTCTTCCCGAGGATTTTGTAGAAGATGAATACTGAATTGGCCAAACTACAACAGGCAAATCGTATGTCAGATAAGTAGGCACTTTAGTTTTATGAGTCATTGGCTTGGAAAACTCTCTTAAAGGTATCAAGAAGGGAAAAGAAAAAGAAGCAAAAGCACAATAAAAAATAGAATATCTATCACAAGCTCTGCCATCAGGGGTGAAAAAAATAGCACGATATATGAAATCATAGAAATAGAGAATCTAATTTATCAGGAAAAATTTTTCACATCTAGCACTTCTTGACATCAAAAAAAGAGCAGTAACAACATTTTGTCTCCAAGTTAAGATCTCAGCATCTATGAAATATAACACTGTGATCAAATGCTAAACATGAAACAGTTTTATGTGATTAAGCTAATATTTTAAAGTTAAGTTATAGCTTTCTTTCATAAAGTTATTTATCAATTATGTGATTAATTTAATATATCAATCACATCATATCAAAGCAAAAAAGATCATTTTATCTATAGTGGTCAACTTAGGTAGTAAAAAAAAACATACAGTTTAAAGTACAGTGCTCTTAATTAAAAAAAAAATGTTAAAATCACTCACCCGAATAATATATTTTAGTACTGAACATATTGCTAATATATAACAAATGCAAAGAAAATGATTTATGTATGTTTGTTTATATCAACAAAGCTATAGAACTTTTCAAATTATTTTTAGGCACATGAACACTGAGGAAAAAATAAAAACAAATATATTTGCCTAGTTTTGTCACAAGATGAAAGTCTTGAACTATAAATTCAAAGTAAATACATAAAATAGAGAATATTGAGTCAGCCTATTTTTATTGACATGTTGTACCATATATCTTGAAAAAAGAAGAAGGAAATTTTGAAGCTGGGCCAAAGAAGTCTCAATTTAATGCAACAACAAATTCTGATACAAATAAAGCACTTTTTTGATTTTTTTTACGTGTGAGGTTTGCTAAAAGAGGCTAAAGATAATATCAGTACTATAATTGTGTGTATTTGTGTAGGAAAGAGGCCATATATAACTATGTAAAGAGAGATCATATTTTCAGCTACTATGCAGGCCATCTGAAATGATTACACATATAAAATTATGCCTCATTTATTTGCTTAAATATAAACATATAATTTAACAATAATGCTGTCTTTTCTGCAGTCTTATAAATGATCATATGTGCCCCTTATACCAAGGGTAAGCCTCAACCTAGTGGTCTTCTAAAATTATCATACACAATTTGGGAAAGAAAACAAAGAATCAATTTGCTAGTATCTATAATTTTACTTTTTGTATCTTATTTGGTATATTTAAGATTATAGTCAGCAGTGCCAAATTTTGAGAATTAGATTAGGAAGATTATCATGTTCCTAATTATCAGAAAATTATCATCTTCTAAATATGAGTTCAGCAAAAGATTCAATACAGATTGATGTAACCAAGTTAATCACATAAGTGGAGACAGTATACAAATGTGTTCCTTAGCACACTCTCACAACACATGAGTCCATGAGAACGGGAATTAAGAAGAAAGTTTCATTTGTTAGAAATCAAATGTGTTCAAGGCAGTGTGAAGGGAGAGGATATAAATGTAATAAATCAATAATTAAATTTCAATGTGATAAGTGCTGTGATAGGGGTATGCACGGTGCTGAAGAAGGCAAATAAAAGACATTTTACTCCCATCCGGAGACCCTGGGTGGTGCTAACAGTTCTTGCTGCTAACAAAAAGTCTGGAGGTTTGAGTCCACCCAGAGGCACACTGGGAGAAAGATCTGGTGATCTACTTCTGAAAAAAATCAGCCATTGAAAATCCTAAGAAGCACAGTTCTGCTCTGTCCCACGTGGGGTCTCCATGAACTGGAAGAGACTCCACCACAACTGGTTTAACTCACATCCACGTATCAAGGAATGCTTCATAGAAGAGTTTAAATGCTTGAAGAATTTCCTCAAGTGTGAGAGATAGCTTGGTGAAGAAATTCTTGGGGCAGAAAGTTACTGGCAAAACAAAGGGCCTGTAAAGGTAGATAAAACTGTAAAACTTGTGGAGGAAACTGAGAGTGATTTTGTTGTACATAAAAGGATTTAAGGATGCATTTCAAATAGGTCAGTGGAAGAAAACAAGATTTTTTTTTTTTTTTTTAGGACAAATATGATTCATACCTTTATTTGCAAAGCTAAAGAGATTAAATTTAAAGCTCAAGAGATTTGGAAATCTTAACTGTTTAAGGAGATCACATAACACGACAAAACTTGTGTTTGTAGAGTACTCTGACAGAATTCAGAGCAGCACTGTCCACAGTGAGGTATGCAAGGACAACCACTGGGTGAAGAAAGAAATAATAGAACTAATGTTAACTTACGTAAATAGTAAGAATAATTCAGTATTTGAAAATTCATAATATGTAATCCATGCTGTTGTCCCATGTGGTTTCCTTTGGTTATTTTTGATTTAAACATTTACATTATTTTTTAACTCAAAGGAGGTAGAATATTCACAAAAATATCTTTACTCCTCAGAGGTTCACTAATTATTTTATTAAATTGGATACCCTTGCTAAAAAAGATGACCTAATAGTTCACCAAACTAACAGAAGAAGTGGGAAACAGATTTTTCACTAGACTGAAATTTTCCCAAATGAATAATATCCCCAAAACTTGACTGATTTATTACAAATATAAAACACAAAAACAACTTCCAATAAAATTTCAAGAATAAGTGACTAGTATCAAGGGAAATGCAAATTTACTACCTTAAAATAAATGTAATCAGTCAAATCAGTGCAGCTAATAATGCATTTTTCAAATAACTCTCTGACATGCTAATTGACTTTCTTTTCTCTAGCAGGCCTTTGAAGACAGAAACATGTCTGTCCTGATTTCCACAATATTGCCATCACATAGATTATTGCCTTGCAGTTAGCACTCAGAAAGTCTTCAATAAATACTCATTAAATAAATAAGATACAGGATTAAATATCAGTAGGTAATTATATATATGGTGCTGGCCATGATATAAAAATTTGGGATAACCTTTTCACAGTATCAGTGTTAAAACTTGATGAAGTCAGACAATTAAGTGAATGGCATGAGAAGATCAGAGAGCTGAAGATGGATGTCTGAGTTACATTAACATTTAAGGGATGAATTAAGCAAAAATATAACATGAAGAAGCAACTATGATATATTTTCAGTGTATTTATCAAGAAGCAATAAGGAGCAACGATGTATGAAAGAATAAAACTATCTGAATGGAGTGCCACGGAAGCACCAATAGAGTGAAATCTCAAGAAGGGCAGTTTGGTCAACAACAACAAAAAAAAAAAAGAGAACAAATAAGACAAGGAACACAAATTGTAGATTTCTTTTTAGCCAGATGTAGCCCACTGATAATGTTAGCTAGAGAAGTTTCTAGTTGTATGAAATCAGAGTTAGAAAATCAACTGGTTTGAGAAATGAATTATAGATAAGGAATTGGAGCCAGAGAATATAGACATATTTTTCTTTCAAGAAATGTGGATAATGATAGAGAATATAGATTTTTTTTTCTTTTAATTTAATTTTTAAGTAGGAATGTTTAAATATGCTGATATTCTGCAAGGAAAATTTTAGAATGAGTAGTTGAAAAACATGTTATCAAGAAGATCATTGATTTAGTAACACATAGAAAATTAGGAGTGGTAACGAGTTAACTATGGATATGAAGACGCTTCTTCCTGTGAGATATAAGGGAGACATGGGAAATGACAGGTACAGATCACAGGTGATAAGGAAGAAATAGTGAGTATTGGTGAGGCTTGATGTTTTCTAAATAGTAGGAGTAATACATTTCTGAAAGTGAGGAGGCAAGGAATGAGTTTGAAGACAAGTGTTAGAATAACCCATGAGTGAGATATGAGATATATTTGAATAGTACCATGTAGGATACTTGAGGCATTACTGAAGAAATGCTGTGCTTTCTCCAGAGGTGCTCAACAATCTGAGTATTGTAATAGAAGGGGCTGTTTGTTGTACATACTGAGGTGGCTTAAAGGAAGATTACAGAGTAGATGGGTTATAAACAATGCTGCCTTCTAAGCAGTACTTTTTAATATAACCAAGTTCTCTGAGAACTGTAACCAAGTCACTTGTACATAGTCTATTTAGAAAAACAACGATGTGTTTATTAAAGGCTTTCTTGGAATTTAGAAAAAAAGGATTCAATAAGCTGGTCAGTATGACTTCTATGCCATTTATCAAAAGTTATGCACAATCTAGGAGTATTATGATGTTCTTTATAATCACCTGCTTCAGTTTATTTAAGTTAGGATCACACCTTAAGATGGTTATGTTAATATGGATACTCACTAATTATATTATGGCTGTTAACAAGACATCATGATCATTTTGGATTCCTTCAAGGAGGAAAACGTTGTGATATGATTATTGGAGAATTTTGGCATGTCTGTCATTTATAATACTCCCTGTAAAAGAATTAATTAATCTTTAGTTCATCAATTGCTCCATTGAATGTACAGTTAGAGTGATGCTATTTCTCAATATTTGAAATAGTCTGTGTGAACATATAAAATTGAGTTTCAAACATAAAGTCTTTTGTGACAGTACAGTATGCCACACTTTATCTATTATTTTGATAGACATATAGGTTGCTTCCAATTCTGTTTATTAAGAATTGTTATAGATTAAATTGTGTCTCCCCAAAATACGTGTTGGAATTCTAACTCCTGTGCCTGTGAATGTAATTCCATTTGGGAATAGGGTTTTCTTTGTTAAGTTACTGAGGCCATATCGGTGTAGGGCGTGTCCTAAACCTAATCACTTATGAGTTATAAGGAATTATAAGGAGCAGCATAGACACAGCTGGACAATAAAAAAGGAAGATCAAAGCAGAATTGACACATTTGAATTATAGCATTGTCGAAGAATTCTGAACGTGCCATGGGATACCAGAAAAAAGAATAAATCTACCTTGGAGGAAGTACATCCAGAATGCTCTTTAGAAGTGAGGATCGCAAGACTTAGTCTTGCTTAATTTGGACACATATTCAGGAGGGATCAATCCCTGGAGAAGGACATCATCCTTGGTAAAGCAGAGGTTCAGCAAAAAAGAGAAAGACCCTCAATGAGATGGACTGATGCAGTGGCTGCAACAATGGGCTCAAACATACATACTATTGTGAGGAAAGATCAGGACCAGGCAACCTTTCATTCTGTTATACATGGGGTCACTATGACTTAACAACAGTTACAAGGCAAGGAAGCACAAAAGGAGGAATATAGATGCCACATGAAGATCACCGAGGAACCAAGGATTGCTGATTACATGAAGCTGAAATAGACAAAGAAGGACATCCCCCTGGAGCCACGTTCTGAATTCAGATTTATAGCCTACTAAACTATAAGTAAATAAATTTCTGTTCTTTAAACCATGCACTTGTGGTATTTCTGTTATAGCAGCACACGGAAACTAAGACAAAAATAAAACTATATTGATATTTTTTCACGTCTTTTGGTGGGCATATGTACCTATTTCTCATAGGCATATACTCAGGATTAGAACTAATGGATTTTTGGAATGTTTAGCAATAGTAGATATCACCATACAGTTATCCAAAGTGCTTAAAACAATTTCCATTCTCACCAGCAATGTTGGAAACTTTCAGTTACTTCACATTCTAACTAACTTTTGGTTGTCAGTCTTTTCAATTTTGGCCATTCTTGTGGGGTGTATAGTTACTTCATGGTAGCTTTAAATTTCATACTATGATGATTAATGCAATACTTATTGGCCATTTGCATATGCTCTTTTTGGATGTGCCTGACCAAGGCTCTGGTGCTTTTAAATGGGTTCTTTGTCTGTTCTTACTGACTGATAGGAATTTACAGATATATATATATATATAAATATCTTTATGAGTCATTTTTCATATATATGTAATGAGTACATTTTCACAGATTTAATAGTGTATCTTGATTAAAAGACAATTTTAATTTTAATTAACTACAATTTCACTTTTTTTCCCCTCTGTTTAGTGCCTTTTTTAATCCCATATAAGATTTGTGTGTGTGTGTGTGTGTGTACCTCAGTGTCATGAAGATACTCTACCATATTTTATTCTAGAAGCATTATTGTTTTAACTCACTTTTTTTTTTCACATTTCATTTTATGGTCCTTCTCAAATTAATTTTTTGTGTGTAAGAGGTAGGGTTCAAAGTTAATGTTTTTTTCTCCCCCACCCAGAGGTGTAATGGGCATCATTTTGTTATACTCTTGTACCCTTGCTAAAGGTCCTTATTCGGAAAAATTAAAGGTTTGGCTGTGTTACCATGTTATTACCAGAAAAGAAATTCGATGGTTTCACTTAATGACTGAGACTTATTCCATTTATAGGCTTGCACTGTAATCCCTTTTTCCATCTATACAAAAGAACACGTCAAAGTTCAACTGGAGCAAAGTTTCTTATGTTAGAAATGGAATCTTATTTCTTACTGACCTCATCCAAATGAGTAGACAGATAATGACTTATTTGATGTTAAAAAGTCTGAAAAAACTTCACCATAATAATCTAAATTTAGTATTACAGTTGAAAATAAATTTCATATATATAAAATGAAGAATAACACAGACCAGAAATTTGTTCAGAATGACTACTGATTAATTTCAAATTCATCTATTATTCCTTCTGAACTTCTGACACAATGACAATAGTGAAGGAGGAAGGAGTGTATAATCTCTTAGAACTGTGGACTTACTATTTCTATCAGGAAAAAGAACAAATTATTTAATTTCTGGCTTAATCACTTAAAAATATATCTCTCCTCAACTTCTGACAGTAGTTTGTATCAAACCAAACCTACTACAAAGAAAAACTAAAAATCAGGATAAAATACAAACAACTGGCATTTGAAAGAATTGGAAAGTATTCAAATAAGAACAATTTAAGAGTTCAAGTTACTGGACACAAGTGAACTGAACTGAGGCAAGTCTAACCTTGTGCAGCAGTTCTCTCTCCAAGAATCTTCAGATTCCTAAACAGATAAGAATGGGGCATTGGTGGTTCAGTGGTAGAATTCTTGCCTTTTGTGTAAGAGATTTGTGTTCATTTCCTGGATAGTGAACATCGTGCTCGGCCACCACTTATCAGTCAGTGGATGCTTGTGTGTTGCTATGATGCTAAACAGGCTTCAGAACAAGTCCAGACAAAAACAGACTAGCAAGAAAGTCCTAGTGATCTACTTCAGAAAATCAGCCAGTGAAAACCCTATGGATCACAATAGTCTGACCAGCAACCCATCATGGGGATGGTGCAGGACTGGCCCACATTTTGTTGCAATGCGCATAGGGAGCCAACTCAATGGTAAATAATGACAATGAAAAGATTAGGACCAAAAATAGGACCAATGCTACAGGACTTAATACACAGCATTAACAGGATACAAACCATAACCATCAATGCACAAACCCCAGAAGATAAGCTAGATAACTGGGATCTTCTAAAAATCAACCACCTGTGCTCTTCAAAAGACTTCACCAAAGGAGTAAAAAGAGAACCTACAGACAGGGAAAGAATTTTTGGACAGTACAAGTCAGACAAACTAATCTCCATAATCTACAAGAAAATCCAACACCTCTACAACAAAAA